>NC_057795.1:252163150-252332004 GCF_018294505.1 Triticum aestivum
TATCCACGACAACAAATATGCTATCCCGCCCCTTCTTCGTTCGAGGTAAACCTAAAACAAATCCATAGATATATCCTCCCAAGGAACACTAGGTACAGGCAAAGGCATATATAAACCATGAGGATTGAGTCATGACTTAGCTTTTTGACATGTAGTGCAGCGAGCAACAAAGCGCTCAACATCCCGTCTCATATTTGGCCAAAAGAAATGTGTAGCAAGTACGTCCTCCGTCTTCTTCACACCAAAGTGTCCCATTAATCCTCCTCCATGCGCCTCCTGCAACAACAAAAGACGAACGGAGCTAGCTGGAATGCATAGCTTGTTAGCACGGAACACAAATCCATCATTAATAACGAACTTGTTCCATGTTCTTCCTTCTTTATAATTCTGCATTACATCTTTAAAATCAACATCATGCACATATTGATCTTTGATGGTCTCGAAACCAAATATTTTGAAGTCAAGTTGCGAAAGCATAGTATAGCGACGAGACAATGCATCAGCAATAACATTTTCTTTACCCTTCTTGTGTTTAATAACATAAGGGAAAGTCTCAATGAATTCAACCCATTTAGCATGTCTATGATTCAGTTTAGCTTGACTTTTAATATTTTTCAAAGATTCATGATCAGAATGTATAACAAATTCTTTGGGCCATAAATAATGTTGCCATGTCTCTAAAGTCCGAACAAGAGCATATAATTATTTATCATAAGTAGTATAATTCAGACTAGGCCCACTCAATTTTTCAGAAAAGTATGCAACAGGTTTGCCATCTTGTAATAACACACCTCCTAATCCAATTCCACCAGCATCACATTCAAGCTCAAAAGTCTTATTAAAATCAGAAAGTTGGAGTAAAGGAGCATGTGTCAACTTATCTTTCAATACCGTGAAGGCTTCTTCCTGTGCGGTTCCCCAAACAAAAGGCACATCTTCCTTTGTAAGCTCATTGAGAGGTGCAGCAATGGTGCTGAAATCTCTCACAAAACGCATATAGAATCCAGCAAGGCCAAGAAAACTCCTCACTTGTGTGACCGTTTTGGGCTGCGGCCAACTCTCAATAGCTTCAATCTTGGCTTTATCAACTTCAATTCCCTGTGGAGTTTCAACATAGCCAAGAAAAGACACTCGGTCGGTGCAAAAGGTGCACTTCCCAAGGTTACCAAACAAACGTGCATCACGTAGAGCAATAAAAATAACACGTAAATGTTCCTCGAAAGATCTGCTATAAATCAATATGTCATCAAAGTAAACTGCCACAAATCGTCCAATGAAAGCACGTAAAACTTCGTTCATTAATCTCATGAAAGTACTAGGTGCATTAGTTAACCCAAAAGGCATGACCAACCACTCATATAATCCAAACTTAGTTTTAAATTCTATTTACCATTCATCCCCCAATTTCATACGAATTTGATGGTATCCACTACGCAAATCAACTTTGGAGAATATTGTAGAGCCACTCAATTCATCAAGCATATCATCTAGCCTAGGAATAGGATGACGAGAACGAATAGTAATATTATTAATGCCTCTACAATCAACACACATACGCGATGTACCATCCTTTTTCGGCACTAGAATAATAGGTACAACACAAGAACTAAGGGATTCGCATATATAACCTTTGTCAAGAAGCTCTTGTACTTGACACATCATCTCCTTCGTCTCCTCTGGAGTGGTACGGTATGGTGCATGGTTGGGTAGCAATGCACCGGGAATTAAGTCAATTTGATGCTCAATCCCTCGAATATGTGGTAATCCCGGTGGCATGTCTTTTGGGAAGACGTCAGCGAACTCCTGCAAAATGTTAGTGACAGCAGGGGGCAAAGAGGAAGGCACGTCCTCGAATGAAAATAATGCCGATTTGCACGCAAAAGCATAGCAAACAGATTTGCTAAAATCTAGCTCACCAATACCAGATTTAGTGGCAAGTAAACATGCACTTTTCAATTTAAATTCAGAAGCAACACTAGATGGTTAATTATTAGGCTTCATTTGTTGCTCAAATTCTTTTGCCATAATCTCATTTTCACTCTTATTCTTCTCCTGTTTTGCTTTATTAGCTCTATTAATATCATCTTTCAGAATGTCATCAGGAGTCATAGCAAACAGATTTGCTGAAATCTAGCTCATCAATATCAGATTTGGTGGCAAATAAACATGCACTTTTCAATTTAATTTCAGAAGCAACACTAGATGGTTTATTATTAGGCTTCATTTGTTGCTCAAATTCTTTTGCCACAATCTGATTTTCACTCTTATTCTTCTCCTGTTGTGCTTTATTAGCTCTATTAATATCATCTTTCAAAATGGAATCAGGAGTCATAGGAAGCAAAGTAATATTTTTATCCTTATGAACAAGAGTATACTGATTGTTTCTACCATGGCGTACAGAATTTTTATCAAATTGCCATGGTCGACCAAGTAATAAGGAACATGCTTGCATAGGTACCACATCACAGTCAACATAATCAGCATATGTAGAGATTGTAAAATGCACACGAACAGTACGTGTTACCTTAACCTTGCCACTGTTGTTGAACCATTGGATGTAGTAAGGATGTGGATGTGGTCTTGTGGTGAGAGAGAGCTTCTCCACCATCTCCATGCTAGCCAAGTTGTTGCAGCTCCCTCCGTCTATGATGACGCGCATAGAACGTTCCTTCACAACTCCCTTTGTATGGAACAAATTATGCCTCTGATTTTGCTCAGCTTGTGTGATCGTCACACTCAAAACACGTTGAGCAACTAAACATTCATACCTGTCAGCGTCTTCAGGAGCCATGTATTGCGTCTCCTGATCAGAATCATCTCCACCGTGTTCTTCACGTGTAATAAGAGCCAAAGTCTCCGCATCATAGTCACTAGTGGACTCATACCCACCATCCTCAGTAGCAATCATCACACGCTGAGATTTGCATTCTCTCGCATAATGACCTCTTCCCTTACAACGACGACAAATAATATCACTTGTGTGCCCAGTTGATGCCATGTAAGAAGAACTATGTGCAGGCCCGGCAGGTGCGCTTTGGCAGATAATGGTGGTTGTGCCTGCTTTCTTGTATCACGGCTGGAGGTGGCACCTGATGGAGGTGCTGGTGCAGTTGAAGTAGAAGATGCACGCGGTGTCCATGATGAAGGCCGGCCTATAGGAAAGGTAGTTCGCGCCAATGCTTGTCGATCCTGCACTTCACGTTCAGCTTTACAAGCAAGATGGAATAAACGAGTGATATTAGTATACTCCTTATACTCTAGAATGGTATGAATCTCTGTATTTAATCCACCCATAAAACGTGCAAGCATAGCTTCATTCTCCTCAACAATACCACATCTAATCATGCCAGTTTGTAATTCCTGATAATATTTTTCTACAGATTTTTTCCGTTGTCTTAAACGCTGTAATTTTTGAAGCAATTCACGTTGATAATATGGTGGAACCCAACGAGTACGCATAGCAGTTTTCAAAGCAGCCCAAGTAGTTGGAATAGGATATAATCTACAATGTTCAGACCACCATACACATGCAAAAGTAGTGATAGCACAAACAGCAGCAGCAACCCGTCTCTTCTCGGGATATTATAAACATGTAAAATGTTGTTCAGTTTTTAACTCCCAAGTAAGATATATATCAGGAACATATCTACCCTCAAATGGTGGAATATTCAATTTCAGTTTAGGAATATGGACATTATCTCGTACCTGAGGTGGTGGTGCAGGCCTACCATTGCGAATATATACCTGAGGTCGACCTGCTGGTGGTGGTGCTGGTGGCTGCACGTAGTTCTGATTTTGATCAACCTCATCCTCGTAATAGTCCTTCAGCTCTGCAGTAGCAGGAAGATCTATAGAAGCACCAATAGCAGTAGCAGCGGCACCAGAATTTTGTCCTGGCTCAATAGGAACACGCTGTGCTTGCCCTACTGTATCGCGACGTAGAACTGGTTGTGGGAGACGTTTGAGTAATTCATCGAACTTGGCGTCCAACTTGGTGTCAATTATCTTCTCAATGTCATCCATCCTCTCCAATGCCTTTCCAAAGCTGACCATCACATCTTCCACCTGTTGACCCAACATTTGATGAAACTTATCGTGAAGCTCCTTGTTCGTCATGTTCTCCCAGTCAATCTCGTCGGCTTGTGTTCCTGCCATAGTTAGGAGTAATAGAAACAGACAAGAATATGATCCTACAGACTACTGGAATATGGTGGTGGTGGGGTGTCACAAATCCGTCAAGCGAATCTCAAATTCTTACCAGTTCTTACCCAGCAGCAGGTGGTGATAGGCAACCGTTGTAGTCAAAACTCTCAAAGCCTGGGTAGAGCGATTACCAGGGAGAGTCAAACGCACAACGTAGATGTATGTGGAGCTGGGATGGCTTATAATATGGTAGCAAAAAGGGGTCAGCAATAATCAATTCAAAGATGCAAAGTTGAATAAACGCTCAACAACGGTACTGTGCTGGTCCTAGGCACGACCGTGCTAGAGACGCGAGCCTAGAACACTAACAAAATCACGGCGCTGCATGGAAACAAGGGAAAACCACACTCTCAATTTTTTTTCGCTCTGTTTTTTTGCGCTCTTTTTTTGCGCTCCTCTTTTTTTTGCGAAAAATCACTATAATGGCGAGTGTCTCAAAACTCTTCCCTAGTCAAATTGACAGGAAGGGCACGGAATTTTTTTGACAATTTTTTTTGGAAATCAGGGCAGCGACGACGAAAAAGTGCGACAAAAAATCACTATGATGGCGAATGTCTCAAAACACTCCCTGGGACCTAAAAATAGGATAGGGAAAAAATATTTTCGGTCACCAAAATTTTGGCCTAAAAACTGCTCGGGGGTCTCCAGACTCTTTTTTTTTCGAAACCTACTCAAGCAAGGAAACACGAATCGGAAATTAGATGGCTCTCGAAAACAAACCTAATATGAAAGGAACTCGGATTGGTGGTGAATATATGGTGGTCGGATATGCCAGCGGTGGTGGTATATGGTAGCGATGGTGGTATATGGATATGGATCGGTGGTATATGGCAGCGCTGGTGGGATATGGCAGTGGTGGTAGTATATGGCAGTGTTGGTGGGATATGGCAGCGGTGGTGGTATATGGCAGCATTGGTGGGATATGGCAGCGGTGGTGGTATATGGCAACAACGATGAAGATGGTGCGGCGGCGGCGTGACAAATTGTGACAGAACTCGAGACTCTAAAGGACTAGACGCTAAGACCAGCAACTAGACACGAAGATGCAACCGCAAATTCCACAAAGCAAAACCCTAAAAAGATTATGCAAAGGCTCAGATTGGTTTGGATAAGATGAGCTAGCCCTAATTTTTTGTGTGGCTTTTTCGTGGACTGTAGGTATGAAGAACAGACTCGATCTAAACTACAAAAACAGTAAAATCTCACAGAGCAACCTGGAAATCTGATACCACTTGATAGAGGCAAAGGTGTCCTGTCTTTCTATGAGATGGTGATTGTCATTTTGGAGGAGTAGACTTTGACGATCCGACTACGTACGTGCGAGGACGTCGCGCCTTAGCAATCGCTAAACCAACTCCGAGAGGTTATTGACCATGCCGGAGCACGATCAACCTGACCACGAGGGTCTATTTCCTGCGAGCAAACGAAGAACAAGCAAGAAACTATGATTGCAATCTGGATATTGCGAATATAAGATGAAAGCTTTATTGATCAAGATGGGGTTCTGTGACGTCTTGGTCTGGTCGTTGAACATAAACGAAGTACGCGAAGTTGCAGCTATGGCGAACTTTAATCTAAACAAAACCCAAAGTTTAAATGGTGCCCTAAGGGCTGTATATATGGAGGAAGAGGGGGGAATTTCGTGGCCCTTGGGGAAGGGGTCCGAAACCAACCCTATCTCTTGTTTCCCCACACATACGGACTCTAAAAACAGCCTCTACTCAAGTATTTCAAAAATACATGGGCCTGGCTCAATAATAAGGTGACGCAGCACCTAGAATAGCCTCTGGACAAAAGTTATGAAGTAGCATCTTGTATATTTCGTCCAAGGCTTCATGCACTCATTATGGTGGCTTCAACATCCTGAAATCATCACTTGTAACTCCGTTCTTGTTCCCCTTGCGCATGCCATCATCTCCATGCTTGTTCTTGCTGCAATGTTCATCCTTCTCCAAGCTAGGCCCTTCATTTGCAAGCAAAACAAATGTATCCAATTTAGGCAGCATCATATTCTCATGAATATTAGAACCATTGCCAAGAAACCAAAGTACCTGGTAATTTAGTTGGCGTGGGCGAGCTCTAGTAATTGGTCCAGTATGTATTGCAGCAGGGGCTGTGGGTGTAACAATGGTATTGATGTCCTCATTACCGATCATCTTGTATCATGTCACCGAAATACCATACATATAGCATACTTGGGATAGAGATCGTTGCATTTTTGGCTAGTAGGTTGTGCACAAGCTACGTATCCGCCTTTTGTGCAATCGTGCTAGCGTCTCTCGAGTATTGTGCAACAAGAGCATTTTCGTGGATTCCACATTTTGGCTCACTTTTGGTTTGTACAATCCCATTATTCTATTTGCGTGTGTGTTTCCGTGTTCCACTACTTGCTTGGTCTACTTGTTGCATTTGCGAATTTGCGAATCTTTTTCAACATCTTTGAGTCAAACTAACAATTGCAATCAATTTTGTGCCACCATCCTAACCAAGCTCCATCATAAGCTTTTACTTGTGTAGGTGTGAGAACCGACAAGGATTGGTACCAATAGTGCTATTTCATTGTCCGCATTTGAGTGAACTTGATTCATCGTCAACATCGGTCAAGGTATATTGGTATAAGTTCTTCTCTTTCTACCACTCACATTTTGCTTGGAATGATGGATAGGCCGAGTACTTCTACCAACCCACTCTTCATCGAGCAAGACGACGACATGTCATCATACGTCACCAAGAGCCACCTCTTTGGTGCACAACGAGCGTTGCATCAAAAGCAACAAGCTGTGAACGAACGCATTGACAACCTCGCCACCGACTTGCGACTCTCCGAGCAACGTACCAAGGACTACTTCGAGAAGAAGCTCGACGCGCACAAGCAAGAGAATGATGCAAGAATGGACGAGATCCGCGCCTTGTTGGTGAACCATCCTCCTTCAACTTCTTCATACTCAAGACGAAGCCATTCAAGCCGACACTCTGACGACTCCTTCTCTGGCTCAAGTACACCGTCATCGAACACTCTTCGACGAGCCGCGCGTCAAGACCGTCGTGCATCCCGCAATCCGCTACATGACAAGCATTCGCAAGAGCAAGTCGATGAGCAAGAACTTTGTCCTCCACCACATCAAGTTGCGTTTGCTCAAGCTCAAGAATGACAACGTCTACATCACCAAGAGGAAGAACGAGCGCATCTCCATCAAGAGGAACAAGACACCGAGGTTCAACGTCTTCAACAACAACTACGTGAAGCGCAAGCTCTTGAGGCGCAATGTGCCCTTCAAGAATCAAGTCGAGCCATCGCCAACCGCAATCGCGAACAGCGCAATCGGAGGAAGCCCTTCGAGAAGAAATCCAAGAGAGGAACTACCAACCATGACAGAGGCAAAGGTGTCCCGTCTTTCGATGAGATGATGGATATCGCTTCAGTGGAAGTCGACTTTGATGATCCGACTACGAATGTGCGTGGACGTCGCGCCTTAGCAATCGCTAAACCAACTCTGAGAGGTTATTGACCACGCCGGAGCACGATCAACCTGACCACCAGGGTCTGTTTCCTGCGAGCAAACAAAGAACAAGCAAGAAACTGAGATTGCAATTTGGATATTGCGAATATAAGATGAAAGCTTTATTGATCAAGGTGGGGTTCTGTGACGTCTTTGTCTGGTCGTTGAACACAAACAAAGTATGCGAAGTTGCAGCTATGGCAAACTTTAATCTAAACAAAACCCAAAGTCTAAACGACGCCCTAAGGGCTGTATATATGGAGGAAGAGGGGGGGGGGGGGATTTTGTGGCCCTTCGGGAAGGGGTCCGAAACCAACCCTATCTCTTGTTTCCCCACACATACGGACTCTAAAAAAAGCCTCTACTCAAGTATTTCGAAAATACATGGGCCTGGCCCAATAATAAGGTGACGCAGCACCTAGAATAGCCTCTGGACGAAAGTTATGAAGTAGCATCTTGTATATTTCGTCCAAGGCTTCATGCACTCATTATGGTGGCTTCAACGTCCTGAAATCATCACTTGTAACTCCGTTCTTGTTCCCCTTGCGCATGCCAACATCTCCATGCTTGTTCTTGCTCCAATGTTCATCCTTCTCCAAGCTAGGCCCTTCATTTGTAAGCAAAACAAATGTATCCAATTTAGGCAGCATCATATTCTCCTGAATATTAGAATCATTACCAAGAAACCAAAGTACCTGGTAATTTAATTGGCGTGCGCGAGCTCTAGTAATTGGTCCAGTATGTATTGCAGCATGGGCTGTGGGTGTAACAATGGTATTGATGTCCTCATTACCGATCATCTTGGATCATATCACCGAAATACCATACATATAGCATACTTGGGATAGAGATCGTTGCATTTTTGCCTAGTAGGTTGTGCACAAGCTACGTATCCGCCTATTGTGCAATCGTGCTAGCGTCTCTCGAGTATTGTGCAACAAGAGCATTTTCGTGGATTCCACATTTTGGCTCACTTTTGGTTTGTACAATCCCATTATTCTATTTGCGTGTGTGTTTCCGTGTTCCACTACTTGCTTGGTCTACTTGTTGCATTTGCGAATTTGCGAATCTTTTTCAACATCTTTGAGTCAAACTAACAATTGCAATCAATTTTGTGCCACCATCCTAACCAAGCTCCACCATAAGCTTTTACTTGTGTAGGTGTGAGAACCGACACGGATTGGTACCAATAGTGCTATTTCATTGTCCGCATTTGAGTGAACTTGATTCATCGTCAACATTGGTCAAGGTATATTGGTATAAGTTCTTCTCTTTCTACCACTCACATTTTGCTTGGAATGATGGATAGGCCGAGTACTTCTACCAACCCACTCTTCATCGAGCAAGACGACGACATGTCATCATACATCACCAAGAGCCACCTCTTTGGTGCACAACGAGCGTTGCATCAAGAGCAACAAGTTGTGAACGAACACATCGACAACCTCGCCACCGACATGCGACTCTCCGAGCAATGTACCAAGGACTACTTCGAGAAGAAGCTCGACGCGCACAAGCAAGAGAATGATGCAAGAATGGACGAGATCCGCGCCTTGTTGGTGAACCATCCTCCTTTAACTTCTTCATACTCAAGACGAAGCCATTCAAGCCGACACTCCGACGACTCCTTCTCCGGCTCAAGTACACCGTCATCGAACACTCTACGACGAGCCGCGCGTCAAGACCGTCGTGCATCCCGCAATCCGCTACATGACAAGCATTCACAAGGGCAAGTCGATGAGCAAGAACTTTGTCGTCCACCACATCAAGTTGCGTTTTCTCAAGCTCAAGAATGACAACGTCTACGTCACCAAGAGGAAGAACGAGCGCGTCTCCATCAAGAGGAACAAGACGCCAAGGTTCAACGTCTTCAACAACAACAACGTGAAGCACAAGCTCTTGAGGTGCAATGTGCCCTTCAAGAATCAAGTCGAGCCATCGCCAACCGCAATCACGAATAGCGCAATCAAGAGGAAGCCCTTCGAGAAGAAATCCAAGAGAGGAACTACCAACCATGATAGAGGCAAAGGTGTCTCGTCTTTCGATGGGATGATGGATATCGCTTCGGTGGAAGTCGACTTTGATGATCCGACTACGAACGTGCGTGGACGTCGCGCCTTAGCAATCGCTAAACCAACTCTGAGAGGTAATTGACCACGCCGGAGCACGATCAACCTGACCACGAGGGTCTGTTTCCTGCGAGCAAACGAAGAACAAGCATGAAACTGAGATTGCAATTTGGATATTGCGAATATAAGATGAAAGCTTTATTGATCAAGGTGGGGTTCTGTGACGTCTTTGTCTGGTCGTTGAACACAAATGATGTACGCGAAGTTGCAGCTATGGCGAACTTTAATCTAAACAAAACCCAAAGTCTAAACGACGCCCTAAGGGCTATATATATGGAGGAAGAGGGGGGGGGGATTTCGTGGCCCTTGGGGAAGGGGTCCGAAACCAACCCTATCTCTTGTTTCCCCACACATACAGACTCTAAAAACAGCCTCTACTCAAGTATTTCGAAAAAACATGGGCCTGGCCCAATAATAAGGTGACGCAGCACCTAGAATAGCCTCTGGACAAAAGTTATGAAGTAGCATCTTGTATATTTCGTCCAAGGCTTCATGCACTCATTATGGTGGCTTCAACGTCCTGAAATAATCACTTGTAACTCCATTCTTGTTCCCCTTGCGCATGCCATCATCTCCATGCTTGTTATTGCTCCAATGTTCATCCTTCTCCAAGCTAGGCCCTTCATTTTTAAGCAAAACAAATGTATCCAATTTAGGCAGCAACATATTCTCATGAACATTAGAATCATTACCAAGAAACGGAAGTACCTGGTAATTTAATTGGTGTGCGCGAGCTCTAGTAATTGGTCCAGTATGTATAGCAACAGGGGCTGTGGGTGTAACAATGGTATTGATGTCCTCATCAAACCACGTGTGCAGCGTCAAGTTCCTCAAGCTCCTCCACAAGCTCGTCAAGCTCCACCTCAACCTCAAGTTCAACAAGAGCAAGTTGATCACGGACTTCCTCCACACCAAGAGCAACATGAGGATGATTACCCTCGACGTCAAGGGTGTCATCATCACCATCGCCAATAACACAATGAAGAGCAACACTATGGAAAGCTAAAATTCACCATGCCCAAGTTCAATGGAAGCAATGACCCCGAAGAGTACCTTTCATGGGCATTGAAGGTTGACAAAATCTTTCGTTTGCACAACTATGAGGAAGAGAAGAAGATCGCTATGGCATCACTTGAGTTCCAAGACTATGTGCTCATATGGTGGGAACAAATCCTTGAGCGCCGACAAGTAAGAGGTGAACCTCCAATCACCACTTGGGCTCAAATGAAGGATGTCATGCGAGCACGTTTTGTGCCCACCTACTACAACCGCGACCTCTTCAAGAAGCTCCAACTCCTCATGCAAGGAACAAAGAGTGTTGAAGAATACTACAAGGAAATGGTGATAGCCATGATTCGCGCCAATGTCAAGGAATATGATGAGCAAACAATGGCATGTTTCTTGAATGGACTCAATCATCCCATCAAGAAGATCGCCGACTTCCAACCCTACTCCAACCTCATTGAGCTCGTGCATCAAGCGACCAAGGCGGAACGTCAAGTGCAAGATGACTTCAAGTACGCCAAGTACTCATCCAAGACCTACGGCTTCTCCAACAACCAAGCTTCAACATCTCCTCCAACCTCTACATCAACCAAGCCTTCTCCAAGCATCGATGACAAGTCAAGTTACAAGAAAACTTCGACAAGTTCAAGTCATCCTCCTCCTACTACAAGCAACTTCAAACCGCGTGCTTCATCACCTACTCCGACCGATGAGACCGTCAAGACAAGCTCCTTCAAGTGTTTCACTTGCGGCGGCCGAGGCCACAAGTCCTATGAATGCACAAACAAGCGCACCATGATCCTCAACGACGATGGCACCTATGACTCCATGAGTGATGAGGAAATGGAAGCCCTTGAGCAAGTGGCCATGCACCGGCACATGAACGAGGAGGAAGATGATCAAGTCTTTTGTGATGAGGATTCGAGCCCCGCTCTCGTTGTCTCCAAGGTCTTGACTCTTCAACATCAACAAGAAGAAGACCAAAGATGCCACATCTTCCACACTAAGGCCGACATCAATGGAAGGTCCGTCAAGGTCATCATCGATGGAGGTAGTTGCCACAACTTGGCAAGTGAAGAACTATGCTCCAAGCTTCAATTGGTCAAGATGAAGCACCCGCACCCATACAAAGTCCAAGGGCTAAGTGACTCCGGCACTATCCGAGTTGAGCATATGATCCAAGTCTCCTTCAAAATTGGTGCATATGAGGACACTTTGGACTGTGATGTCGTCCCAATGTCTGTTTGCCACCTCCTTCTTGGTTGACCATGGCAATTCGACCATGGTGTCATCCACAATGGGCGTACCAATCACTATAGCTTCAAGATGAAAGGGAAGGAGTATGTGCTACGACCTATGTCTCCTAGTCAAGTGATAGCTGACAAGCAAGCCACCCATTGTGGAGAGAAGAGTGAGAAAGTGATCCACCAAAAAGAGAGTGAGAGCCACAAGCCAAACTTGAGCGCCTCTTCGCCTAGAGAGAAAAACCTAGTACTATTTGCCACAAAAAGTGAGATGTGAGAAGTGTGTGAGAACCCATTGAGTGTAATGCACTTTGTCCTTGTGTGCAAGGATGGGGAACCAAAAGCTAACACCTCTCATGAGCTACCTTTAGTGTTTAAATCTCTTTTGCAGGAATTCCAAGATGTTTTCCCCGATGATCTACCTCCGGGTCTACCTCCTCTACGAGGCATTGAGCATCAAATCGACCTCATCCCCGGAGCGCCACGTCCAAACAAAGCTCCATACCGTGTCAACCCTGAAGAAACTAAGGAGATCCAACAAAAAGTACAACAACTAATCGACAACAGTCATGTACGTGAAAGCTTAAGTCCTTGTGCCGTTCCCGTTATACTTGTGCCTAAGCAAGATGGAAGTTTCCGCATGTGTTCCGATTGTAGACCTATAAATGCTATTACCGTTCGCTATAGGCATCCCATTCCTCGCCTAGATGATATGCTTGATGAACTTAGCGGAGCCGCCGTTTTCTCAAAAATTGATCTTAAGAGTGTCTATTATCAAATCCGCATACAAGAGGGTGATGAATGGAAAACTGCTTTCAAAACCAAATTTGGCTTATATGAGTGGTTAGTTATGCCTATGGGTTCCCGGTACTTTCATGCGTCTTATGCATTTTGTGCTTCGCCCTTATATTGGAGTCTTTGTTGTGGTTTACTTTGATGACATTCTTGTTTTTAGCAAATCCATGAAAGAGCATCTTAATCATGTTAGGGCTGTTTTGCAAACCCTTCGCAAGGAACGTCTTTATGCCAACTTGAAAAAATGCACGTTTGGTGTTGACAAACTTGTTTTCTTGGGTTTCATTGTCTCTTCCAAGGGTGTCCATGTTGATGAATCTAAAATTGAAGCAATTAAAACTTGGCTCCAACCCACCAATTTGCAACAAGTGCGTAGTTTTCTTGGCCTTGCGGGTTTTTATCGTCGCTTTGTGAAAGACTTTAACACTATTGCCGCTCCTTTACATGCTTTGAGTAAGAATAATGCTCCTTTTTGGGGGATCTTTGCAATCCACCACTTTTGATGAGGTCAAGTCTTTGCTTACTCATGCACTGATTCTTGCTTTGCCCAACTTTGAGAAAACTTTTGAGGTTCATTGTGATGCAAGTGGTACTGGAATCTGCAGAGTTTTGATGCAAGAAAAACGAGCCATTGCATATTTTAGTGAAAAACTCTCTGGTTCTCAACTTAACTATCCCATATATGACAAAGAATTGTATGCTTTAGTGTGTGTGCTACATGTTTGGGAACATTATCTTAGACCTCACGAGTTTGTCATACATACCGATCATGAAATGCTTAAGTACTTAAAAGGTCAAACTAAGTTGAACAAGCGTCATGCCAAATGGAGTGAATTTATTGAATCTTTCCCCTACGTGATCAAGTACATTAAGGGTAAGGAAAATGTAGTTGCGGATGCACTTTCATGCATATGCACGCTTGTCACTAAGCTTGAGTTGAATGTTATTGGCTTCGAGCACATAAATGACTTGTATGCTAATGATCCATCTTTTGCTACTCCTTATGCTAAATGTTTGACGCATACATCTTGGGAACAATATTACATCATAGATTGTTATCTTATGAGAGCTAACAAACTATGCATTCTCGAGTCTTCTCTTCGTTTGCTCCTTTTGTAAGAGGCTCATGGAGGTGGACTCATGGGACATTTTGGACGCGACAAGACATTCCCATGCTCTCCAAGAACTACTTTTGGCCCAAGATGTTCCACGACGTTTCATGCTTCACCAACTGATGCTCTACATGTCGCAAAGCTAAGTCTAAAGCTCAATCCCATGGTCTTTACATGCCTCTTCCTATTCCTTATCAACCTTGGGAAGACATTAGAATGGATTTTGTACTTGGTTTGCCTAGAACTCAAAATGGAAAGGATTTCGTGTTTCTTGTTGTGGACCGATTTTCTAAGATGGCACATTTCATTCCTTGCAACAAGATAGACGATGCTTCACACGTTGCAAATCTCTTTTGTAGGAAAAAAATCTTGCGCCTCCATGGGGTACCAAAGACAATCGTATCCGACCGTGACGTCAAGTTCTTGAGTTACTTTTGGAAGACGCTATGCGCCAAGCTCGGAATCAAGCTCTTGTTCTCATCTGCATACCATCCCCAAACCAACGGCCAAACAGAGGTGACGAACCGGACGCTCTCCACTCTACTTCGCGTGTTGATCAAGAAGAACATCAAGAAGTGGGGAGGCGTGTCTACCCATCGCCGAGTACGCCTACAACCGTGCAAGACATTCGACTACTGGCAAATCCCCCTTCGAGGTCGTCTACGGCTTCAACCCGTTGTCCCCATTGGACATTCTACCTCTTCCTCTACAAGAGCGCACCAACATGGATGCGAGTTCATGGGAAAGCTACATCAAGAAGATGCATGAGGATATAAGGAACACCATTGAGCGCCAAGTAAAACGACTAGCGACCAAGCTCAACGCCAACAAGCAACCCATGATCTTCAACATAGGCGATCTCGTGTGGCTACACCTTCGCAAGGACCGCTTCCCCAACGAAGGCAAGTCCAAACTTCTCCCTCGAGTCGATGGACCCTTCAAGGTGCTAGCACGCTACAACAACAACGCTTACAAGATAGACCTACCAAGTGACAAGTACAACATGAGCGACATCTTCAACGTCAAAGACCTCTCGCCTTACCATGGTGATGAAGATTTCGATCCGAGGTCGGGTCTTTCCCAAGGGGGGAGATGATGCGGAGCATCCCACGATCATCCCCATGGACGCATCTACATCCCCTACAACACCACTTGGACCTATGACTCGAGCACGTGCAAGAGCTCTCAAAACCGAGGTGACATCACTCCTCTCACAACTCCCTTTCGGTTCACATGAGACATGGTTACTACCTCAAACGGAGACGCTTTGCATACTCAGGTACCAAGGAGTTAACCATGGAGAAGCTAGGAAGCAAGGAGAACCGGAAGCGGAAGACATGCGTGAAGACGGAGAGGAAAAGCGCCAAGTCCCAGACTAGCCCGACGATCCGGGCGACGGCCCGGATGATCTGGACAGAGCCTGGACGATCCGGACCCCGGTCCGGACGATCCGGCTAATGCGCACCGAAGACACCCGAAGCTTTTACCTGAAGCCGGATCATCCGGACGACGTCCCGGATCATCCGGACCCCCAGCCGGACATCCGGACCTGCACCGCCACCAGCCGCGCCTCCAGCTCATCCAGGCCTCCACCCGAATCATCCGGACAATCCCGGATCATCCGGCCAGCGCCTGCGCGCGCGTGTTGCGCTGAGCCCATGTACCCCTTCGCCCCCTAGCCTATATATAGGACTCCTCCTCCTCACTTCGAGACTTAGCATTGTGATAGCTCATTTTGAGACAGAGCATTGCTCATCCGTACCGGATCTACTCCACGTGAGGGACCGCGCCTCTTCGGAGAAGATCCATTCGAATTCAAGGCCTCCATCTGGAGAAGACAATCAAGACCTCCTCACATAGAAGAACGGTTACTCATGTATCGTCTTTTGTTGACTTTGGATCTCGTGTTACTTCGTGCCTCGATGATCTAGACCTTTTGATATTGATCTCTTGTCGGTTGACTGTTTCTCTCATTTCCCCCGTGTTTTCCCTCGTGTTCTTCCGCACGTTCTTCGTGTTTCCCTGTAGGATCCACTCTAAACGTGAAAGATTGGCCCCTAGGGTTCCGCCCTATATCAATATCGCTTTGGTGGAAGTCGACTTTGACGATCTGACTACGAACGTGCGAGGACGTCGCGCCTTAGCAATCACAAAACCAACTCCGAGAGGTTATTGACCACGCCGGAGCACGATCAACCTGACCACGAGGGTCTGTTTCCTGCGAGCAAACGAAGAACAAGCAAGAAACTGAGATTGCAATCTGTATATTGCGAATATAAGATGAAAGCTTTATTGATCAAGGTGGGGTTCTGTGACGCCTTTGTCTGGTCGTTGAACACAAACGAAGTACGCGAAGTTGCAGCTATGGCGAACTTTAATCTAAACAAAACCCAAAGTCTAAACGACGCCCTGAGGGTTGTATATATGGAGGAAGAGGGGGAATTTCGTGTGCCTTGAGGGAGGGGTCCGAAACCAAACCTAACTCTTGTTTCCCCACACATACAGACTCTAAAAATAGCCTATAATCAAGTATTTCGAAATTACATGGGCCTAGCCCAATAATAAGGTGACACAACACCTACAATAGCCTCTGGACGAAAATTATGAAGTAGCATCTTGTATATTCCGTCCAAGGCTTCATGCACTCATTATGGTGGCTTCCACGTCCTGAAATCATCACTTGTAACGCCGTTCTTGTTCCCCTTGCGCATGCCATCCTCTCCATGCTTGTTCTTGCTCCAATGTTCATCCTTCTCAAAGCTAGGCCCTTCATTTGTAAGCGAAACAAATGTATCCAATTTAGGCAGCATCATATTCTCATGAACATTAGAATAATTACCAACAAACGAAAGTACCTGGTAATTTATTTGGCATGCACGAGCTCTAGTAATTGGTCTAGTATGTATAGTAGCAGGGGTTGTGGGTGTAACAATGGTATTCATGTCCTCATCATTCACTCTTCTTGCTTAAAAGCTTATTCTTTTTTTTCTTGTATGGCCACTATGCACAAACCAAGATAGCAATTGTGTTTATGCGGGAACAATCTTGTGACACAAGGGGATGATATGATGATACCAATATGATATGGTATGTATGCAATGGAAGGTGTAGACACAATAGGCAAGTAACTCAAAATGGCCCAGGGGTTATCAATGCAATGGCAAGGGAGAAAATACAATGGTGTCGTCGAGGTTACCGTCCTTGGCGATGATGAGAGGCGGTGTTGCCGATGTTGACCCGTTCCTAGTTAGCCAACACACCCTAGGAAACGGAAAAACCACAACTCAAAATCTCAAAGGCAAATGTCAAATGGTGGTAGCAAAAAAGCGGTGGTGGTTTGCACTTGGCAAAGCGGAAGTGGAAAGATGGGCTATACACGTGTCAGAGTTGAAGTTGTTGTCCCTAAGTAGCCGAAACATCTTAGGAGACACAAGCCACAACTCAAACAAGCTCAAACAACAATTGGGTTAAGTTGGGGTGTCGGAAGTGTATGGTGGGCAAGGTTATGCGGAAATGGTGGTTGTGGTTGATGAATAAGCAACCATCCCTAAGTAGTCGAAACACCTTAGGAACTTGAATCACTACTCAAGCAACCACTAATGCTATGGTGAACAAATTGGGTTAGGTTGCGGAAGACGGTGGTGGTTTAGCAAATGATGTGGTGGAAGCCCTAGGCAAAGATGCCAAAATTCCAAAAATTTGATGGAATCAAATGATGTTGGTGGTATTTTTGTGGGATGGGGGATGTCAATAGCTTCAAAACGAGCTAAAGAACGTCAAAATCGGAGTTCGGATGAATTAGGTATGGCCGAAACAAAAATCAGCCGAAGTCAGTTTTCACAGGGGGGCGGACGACCGGTGGCTGGAGCGCAGGACAGACGTCCGGAAATGGCCGGAAATCCGATGTTTCGGTAATGGATTGGGGGTGTCGGACGTCCGATGATGGTCGGTCGTCTGATGGTTCTTGGGGGTCCGGACGTCCGAAAAAACGTCGGTCGTCCGGTGGGTCGGGGTCAACACGAGATGCGAATTTCTAGACGCGATTTTAGGCGGAATTTGGGGATTTTTGGGGTCAAAATTGATGACATTTCGTGGATGAAAGAGGGGGAAACTTGGGGAGATAGTAGATCCACTTGAAACCAAGCAAATCCACGGATCAAAATCAACAAAACTTCTTCACACCAACAAAACACAAAAATATTAGGGCTATTTTTGGTGGGGATTTTCGGATTTAGGACGAAATCAACAAAATCAAGCTAGAAAACAAAGGGTAGGGGCTCCAAAAACGTGATCAACGTGGCTCATGATACCAAGATGATGTAGGGTAGAACCCTAGATGCCCGATCTTTCACGTTTGGAGAGAATCCTACCAAGAACACGAAGAACACGGGGAAGAATGGAGAGAAATCACAAGGGGAAACACTCAAGAACAAGTCCAATCACGCATCCACTAGACAATCAAACACAAGAAACACAAGGTACATGAACAACAAAGGGAAAGATACAAGGTAAGGTTCATCTCCAAGAGGAGATCCTGATGGTATATCCTGCAGGATCGTGATAGAGGCAAAGGTGTCCCGTCTTTCGATGAGATGGTGGCTATCGTTTTGGTGGAAGTCGACTTTGACAATCCGACTACGAACGTGCGAGGACGTCGCGCCTTAGCAATCGCTAAACCAACTCCGAGAGGTTATTGACCACGCCGGAGCACAATCAACCTGACCACAAATGTCTCATTCCTGCAAGCAAACAAAGAACAAGAAAGAAACTAAGATTGCAATCTAGATATTGCGAATAACAGAGGAAAGCTTTATTAATGAAGGTGGGGTTCTGTGACGCCTTTGTCTGGTCGTTGAACATAAACAAAGTACGTGAAGTTGCAGCTGTGGTGAACTTTTAATCTAAACAAAACCCAAAGTCTAAACGGTGCCCTAAGGGCTGTATATATGGAGGAAGAAGGGGGTATTTCGTGGCCCTTGGTGGAGGGGTCTGAAAACAACCCTATCTCTTGTTTCCCCACACATATGTACTCTAAAAATAGCCTATACATGGGCCTGGCCCAATAAAAAGGTGACGCAGCACCTAGAATAGCCTCTGGACAAAATTTATGAAGTGGCATCTTGTATATTTCGTCAAAGGCTACATGCACTCGTTATGGTAGCTTCAAAGCCTTGAAAGCATCACTTGTAACTCCGTTCTTGTTCCCCTTGTGCATGCCATCAACTCCATGCGTGTTCTTGCTCCAATGTTCATCCTTCTCCAAGCTAGGCCCTTCATTTGTAAGCAAAACAAATGTATCCAATTTAGGCAGCATCATATTCTCATGAACATTACAATCATTACCAAGAAACGAAAGTACCTGGTAATTTAGTTTGCGTGCGCGAGCTCTAGTAATTGGTCTAGTATGTATTGCAGCAGGGCTATGGGTGTAACGACGGTATTGATGTCCTCATCATCCTCCCCTTCTTGAAATGAAGTTGTCCTCGACGGAAGCTCATTTTCCTCACCCAAATAAGGCTTCAAATCTGCAATGTTATAAGCGGGACTAACCCCAAAAACTGTAGGCAGCTCAAGTTTATATGCATTATCAGTTATTTTCTCTAACACCTTAAAGGGACCATCAGCACGTGGCATTATCTTTGGTTTGCACAAATCAGGAAATCTATCCTTACGCAAATGCAACCAAACAAGATCTCTAGGTGCAAACACAACATGTTTTCTACCCTTATCTCCAGCAAGTTTATATTTGGCATTCATACGCTCAATGTTTTCCTTAGTTAACTCATGAATTTTTAAAATCAATTCAACACATTATTTAGCATCAAAATTAACCTTCTCTGAAGATGGAAGAGGCAACAAATCAATAGGTGCACGAGGTAGGAAACCATACACAACTTCAAAAGGGCACATGTTAGTAGTAGAATGCAATGAACGATTATAAGCAAATTCAATATGAGGCAAGCATTCCTCCCACATTTTCTTATTATTCTTCAGAACAGCCCTAAGCATAGTAGACAACGTTCTATTGACTACTTCAGTTTGTCCATCAGTTTGGGGGTGACAAGTAGTACTAAAAAGCAGTTTAGTCCCCAACTTAGCCCATAAACATCTCCAAAAGTGGCTAAGAAATTTAGTATCACGATCTGAAACAATAGTATTTGGCACACCATGCAAGCGAATAATTTCACGAGAGAACAAATCAGCAACATTAACAGCATCATCGCTTTTATGACATGGTATAAAGTGTGCCATTTTCGAGAATCTATCCAAGAAAACAAATATGCTATCCCTCCCCTTCTTTGTTCGAGGTAAACCTAAAACAAAGTCCATAGATATATCCTCCCAAGGAACTGATAGAGGCAAAGGTGTCCCGTCTTTCGATGAGATGGTGGATTTCGCTTTGGTGGAAGTCGACTTTGACGATCCGACTACGAACGTGCGAGGACGTCGCGCCTTAGCAATCGCTAAACCAACTCCGAGAGGTTATTGACCACGCCGGAGCACGATCAACCTGACCACGAGGGTCTGTTTCCTGCGAGCAAACGAAGAACAAACAAGAAACTAAGATTGCAATCTGGATATTGCGAATATAAGATGAAAGCTTTATTGATCAAGGTGGGGTTCTGTGACGCCTTTGTCTGGTCGTTGAACACAAACGAAGTACGCGAAGTTGCAGCTATGGCGAACTTTTAATCTAAACAAAACCCAAAGTCTAAACGATGCCCTAAGGGCTGTATATATGGAGGAAGAGGGGGGAATTTCGTGGCCCTTGGTGGAGGGGTCCGAAATCAACCCTATCTCTTATTTCCCCACACATACGGACTCTAAAAATAGCCTATACTTATGTATTTCGAAATTACATGGGCCTGGCCCAATAATAAGGTGACGCAGCACCTAAAATAGCCTCAGGACGAAATTTATGAAGTGGCATCTTGTATATTTCGTCCAAGGCTTCATGCACCCATTATGGTGGCTTCAAAGTCCTGAAATCATCACTTGTAACTCCGTTTTTGTTTCCCTTGCGCATGCCATCATCTCCATGCTTGTTCTTGCTCCAATGTTCATCCTTCTCCAAGCTAGGCCCTTCATTTGTAAGCAAAACAAATGTATCCAATTTAGGCAGCATCATATTCTCATGAACATTAGAATCATTACCAAGAAACGAAAGTACCTGGTAATTTAGTTGGCGTGCACGAGCTCTAGTAATTGGTCCAGTATGTATAGCAGCAGGGGCTGTGGGTGTAACAATTGTATTGATGTCCTCATCATCCTCCCCTTCTTGAAATGAAGTCGTCCTCGACGGAAGTTCATCTTCCTCACCCAAATAAGGCTTCAAATCTGCAATGTTAAAAGTGGGACTAACCCCAAAATCTGCAGGCAGCTCAAGTTTATATGCATTATCATTTATTTTCTCTAACACCTTAAAGGGACCATCAACACGTGGCATTAACTTTGATTTGCGCAAATTAGGAAATCTATCCTTACGCAAATGTAACCAAACAAGATCTCCAGGTGCAAACACAACATGTTTTCTACCCTTATCTCCAGCAAGTTTATATTTAGCATTCATGCGCTCAATGTTTTCCATAGTTAACTCATGCATTTTTAAAATCAATTCAGCACGTTGTTTAGCATCAAAATTAACCTTCTCCGAAGATGGAAGAGGCAACAAATCAATAGGTGCACGAGGTAGGAAACCATACACAACTTCAAAAGGGCACATCTTAGTAGTAGAATGCAATGAACGATTATAAGCAAATTCAATATGAGGCAAGCATTCCTCCCACATTTTCTTATTATCATTCAAAACAGCCCTAAGCATAGTAGACAACGTTCTATTGACTACTTCAGTTTGTCCATCAGTTTGGGGGTGACAAGTAGTACTAAAAAGCAGTTTAGTCCCCAACTTAGCCCATAAACATCTCCAAAAGTGGCTAAGAAATTTAGTATCACGATCTGAAACAATAGTATTTGGCACACCATGCAAGCGAATAATTTCACGAAAGAACAAATCAGCAACATTAACAGCATCATCGCTTTTATGACATGGTATAAAGTGTGCCATTTTCGAGAATCTATCCACGACAACAAATATGCTATCCCTCCCCTTCTTTGTTCGAGGTAAACCTAAAACAAAGTCCATAGATATATCCTCCCAAGGAACACTAGGTACAGGCAAAGGCATATATAAACCATGAGGATTGAGTCGTGACTTAGCTTTTTGACATGTAGTGCATCGAGCAATAAAACGCTCAACATCCCGTCTCATCTTTGGCCAAAAGAAATGTGTAGCAAGTACGTCCTCCGTCTTCTTCACGCCAAAGTGTCCCATTAATCCTCCTCCATGCGCCTCTTGCAACAACAAAAGACGAACGGAGCTAGCTGGAATGCATAGCTTGTTAGCACGAAACACAAATCCATCGTTAACGACAAACTTGTTCCACATTCTTCCTTCTTTACAATTCTACATTACATCTTTAAAATCACCATCATGCACATATTGATCTTTGATGGTCTCCAAACCAAATATTTTGAAGTCAAGTTGTGAAAGCATAGTATAGCGACGAGACAATGCATCAGCAATAACATTTTCTTTTCCCTTCTTGTGTTTAATGACATAAGGGAAAGTCTCAATGAATTCAACCCATTTAGCATGTCTACGATTCAGTTTAGCTTGACTTTTAATATGTTTCAAAGATTCATGATCAGAATGTATAACAAATTCTTTGGGCCATAAATAATGTTGCCATGTTTCTAAAGTTCGAACAAGAGCATATAATTCTTTATCATAAGTAGAATAATTCAGACTAGGCCCACTCAATTTTTCAGAAAAGTATGCAACGGGTTTGCCCTCTTGTAATAACACACCTCCTAATCCAATTCCACTAGCATCACATTCAAGCTCAAAAGTCTTATTAAAATCAGGAAGTTGGAGTAAAGGAGCATGTGTCAACTTATCTTTCAATACGGAGAAGGCTTCTTCCTGTGCGGTACCCCAAAGAAAAGGCACATCTTTCTTTGTAAGCTCATTGAGAGGTGCAGCAATGGTGCTGAAATCTCTCACAAAACGCCTATAGAATCCAGCGAGGCCAAGAAAACTCCTCACGTGTGTGACCGTTTTGGGCTGCGGCCAACTCTCAATAGCTTCAATCTTGGCTTTATCAACTTCAATTCCCTGTGGAGTAACAACATAGCCAAGAAAAGATACTCGGTCGGTGCAAAAGGTGCACTTCCCAAGGTTACCAAACAAACGTGCATCATGTAGAGCAATAAAAATAGCACGTAAATGTTCCAAATGTTCTTCCAAAGATCTGCTATAAATCAATATGTCATCAAAGTAAACTACCACAAATCGTCCAATGAAAGCACGTAAAACTTCGTTCATTAATCTCATGAAAGTACTAGGTGCATTAGTTAACCCAAAAGGCATGACTAACCACTCATATAATCCAAACTTAGTTTTAAATGCTGTTTTCCATTCATCTCCCAATTTCATACGAATTTGATGGTAGCCGCTACGCAAATCAACTTTGGAGAATATTGTAGAGCCACTCAATTCATCAAGCATATCATCTAGCCTAGGAATAGGATGACGATAACGAATAGTAATATTATTAATGCCTCTACAATCAACACACATACGTGATGTACCATCCTTTTTCGGCACTAGAATAATAGGAACAGCACAAGGACTAAGGGATTCGCGTATATAACCTTTGTCGAGAAGCTCTTGTACTTGACGCATAATCTCCTTCGTCTCCTCTGGATTGGTACGGTATGGTGCACGGTTTGGCAGTGAAGCACCGGGAATTAAGTCAATCTGATGCTCAATCCCTCGAATAGGCGGTAATCCCGGTGGGACGTCTTGTGGAAAGACGTCAGCGAACTCCTGCAAAATGTTAGTGACAGCAGGAGGCAAAGAGGAAGGCACGTCCTCGAACGAAAATAATGCCTCTTTGCACACAAAAGCATAGCAAACAGATTTGCTGAAATCTAGCTCATCAATATCAGATTTGGTGGCAAATAAACATGCACTTTTCAATTTAATTTCAGAAGCAACACTAGATGGTTTATTATTAGGCTTCATTTGTTGCTCAAATTCTTTTGCCACAATCTGATTTTCACTCTTATTCTTCTCCTGTTGTGCTTTATTAGCTCTATTAATATCATCTTTCAAAATGGAATCAGGAGTCATAGGAAGCAAAGTAATATTTTTATCCTTATGAACAAGAGTATAGTGATTGTTTCTACCATGGTGTACAGATTTTTTATCAAATTGCCATGGTCTACCAAGTAATAAGGAACATGCTTGCATAGGTACCACATCACAATCAACATAATCAACATATGTAGAGATACTAAAATGCACACGAACAGTACGTGTTACCTTAACCTTGCCGCTGTTGTTGAACCATTGGATGTAGTAAGGATGTGGATGTGGTCTTGTGGTGAGAGAAAGCTTCTCCACCATCTCCATGCTAGCCAAGTTGTTGCAGCTCCCTCTGTCTATTATGACGCGCACAGAACGTTCCTTCACAACTCCCTTGGTATGGAACAAATTGTGCCTCTGATTTTGCTCAGCTTGTGTGACCTGCACACTCAAAACACGTTGAGCAACTAAACATTCATACCTGTCAGCGTCTTCAGGAGCCATTTTGGCTGTAACAATTGTATTGATGTCCTCATCATAGGTACCACATCACAATCAACATAATCAGCATATGTAGAGAAACTAAAATGCCATACTGGAGATTATGAGGATGAGGTTGATCAAAATCAACACTACATGCAGCCACCTGTACCACCACCAGCAGGTCGACCTCAGGTATATATTCGTAATGGTAGGCCTGCACCACCACCTCAGGTACGAGATGATGTCCATATTCCTAAACTGAAATTGAATATTCCACCATTTGAGGGTAGATATGTTCCTGATATATATCTTACTTGGCAGTTAGAAACTGAACAACGATTTACATGTTTACAATATCCTGAGGAGAGACGAGTTGCTGCTGCCGTTTGTGCTTTCACTAGTTTTGCATGTGTATGGTGGTCTGAACATTGTAGATTATATCCTATTCCAACTACTTGGGCTGCTTTGAAAACTGCTATGCGTACGCGTTGGGTTCCACCATATTATCAACGTGAATTGCTTCAAAAATTGCAGCGTTTAAGACAAGGGAAAAATTCTGTAGAAGAATATTATCAGGAATTACAAACTGGCATGATTAGATGTGGTATTGTTGAGGAGAATGAAGCTATGCTTGCACGTTTTCTGGGTGGATTAAATAGAGAGATTCAGACCATTCTAGACTATAAGGAGTATACTAATATCACTCGTTTATTCCATCTTGCTTGTAAAGCTGAACGTGAAGTGCAGGATCGACAAGCATTGGGGCGAACTAACTTTTCTGCAGGCCGACCTTCATCATGGACACCACGTGCATCTTCTACTTCAACTGCACCAGCACCTCCATCCGGTGCCACCTCCAGCTGTGATACAAGAAAACAGGCACAACCACCTTTATCTGCCAAGAGCGCACCTGCGGGGCCTGCACAGCGTTCTTCTTCTTCCATGGCATCAACAGGGCACACAAGTGATATTATTTGTCGTCGTTGTAAGGGAGGAGGTCATTATGCGAGGGAATGCAAATCTCCGCGTGTGATGATTGCTACCACGGATGGTGGATATGAGTCCGCTAGTGACTATGATGAGGAGACATTGGCTCTTATTACACGTGAAGAACATGGTGGAGATGATTCTGATCATGAGACGCAATACATGGCTCCTGAAGACGCTGACAGGTATGAATGTTTAGTTGCTCAACGTGTTTTGAGTGTGCAGGTCACACAAGCTGA
Source organism: Triticum aestivum (assembly GCF_018294505.1). NCBI lineage: Eukaryota > Viridiplantae > Streptophyta > Magnoliopsida > Poales > Poaceae > Triticum > Triticum aestivum. The sequence continues at coordinate 252,188,998 of NC_057795.1, forward strand.
GCAAAATCAGAGGCACAATTTGTTCCATACCAAGGGAGTTGTGAAGGAACGTTCTGTGCGCGTCATAATAGACGGAGGGAGCTGCAACAACTTGGCTAGCATGGAGATGGTGGAGAAGCTTTCTCTCACCACACGACCACATCCACATCCTTACTACATCCAATGGTTCAACAACAGCGGCAAGGTTAAGGTAACACGTACTGTTCGTGTGCATTTTAGTATCTCTACATATGCTGATTATGTTGATTGTGATGTGGTACCTATGCAAGCATGTTCCTTATTACTTGGTAGACCTTGGCAATTTGATAAAAATTCTGTACACCATGGTAGAAACAATCACTATACTCTTGTTCATAAGGATAAAAATATTACTTTGCTTCCTATGACTCCTGATTCCATTTTGAAAGATGATATTAATAGAGCTAATAAAGCAAAACATGAGACGAATAAGAGTGAAAATCAGATTGTGGCAAAAGAATTTGAGCAACAAATGAAGCCTAATAATAAACCATCTAGTGTTGCTTCTGAAATTAAATTGAAAAGTGCATGTTTATTTGCCACCAAATCTGATATTGATGAGCTAGATTTCAGCAAATCTGTTTGCTATGCTTTTGTGTGCAAAGAGGCATTATTTTCATTCGAGGACGTGCCTTCCTCTTTGCCTCCTGCTGTCACTAACATTTTGCAGGAGTTCGCTGACGTCTTTCCACAAGACGTGCCACCGGGATTACCGCCTATTCGAGGGATTGAGCATCAAATTGACTTAATTCCCGGTGCTTCACTGCCAAACCGTGCACCATACCGTACCAATCCAGAGGAGACGAAGGAGATTATGCGTCAAGTACTACTTGATAGAGACGAGGGTCCCGATCTTTCGATGAGATGATAACTATCGATTTGATGGAGACGACTTTCACGATCCGACTACAAATGTGCACGACGTTGCACCTTAGCAATCGCTAAACCGATCTCCTGAGGTTACTGACGATGCTGGAAGCACGGTCAGCCTGACCACGAAGGTCTATTCCTGCAAGCAATCGAAGAACGAGCAAGAATATGATAAAGCAATCTGAATATTGCAAATATATATGAAGTATTGATAATGGTGGGGATCCGGAAGCGGTCTTGGTCTGGTCGTTGGACACAAACGAAGTACACGAAGTTGCAATGGCTAACTTTTAACTAAACAAATCCCAAAGTCTAAACGATGCCCTAAGGGCTGTATATATGGAGGAAGAGGGGGGGAATTTCGTGGCCCTTGGTGGAGGAGTCCGAAATCAACCCTATCTCTTGTTTCCCCACACATACGGACTCTAAAAATAGCCTATACTTATGTATTTCGAAATTACATGGGCCTGGCCCAATAATAAGGTGACGCAGCACCTAAAATAGCCTCGGGACGAAATTTATGAAGTGGCATCTTGTATATTTCGTCCAAGGCTTCATGCACCCATTATGGTGGCTTCAAAGTCCTGAAATCATCACTTGTAACTCCGTTCTTGTTCCCCTTGCGCATGCCATCATCTCCATGCTTGTTCTTGCTCCAATGTTCATCCTTCTCCAAGCTAGGCCCTTCATTTGTAAGCAAAACAAATGTATCCAATTTAGGCAGCATCATATTCTCATGAACATTAGAATCATTACCAAGAAACGAAAGTACCTGGTAACTTAGTTGGCGTGCACGAGCTCTAGTAATTGGTCCAGTATGTATAGCAGCAGGGGCTGTGGGTGTAACAATTGTATTGATGTCCTCATCAAAGCATAGCTTCATTCTCCTCAACAATACCACATCTAATCATGCCAGTTTGTAATTCCTGATAATATTCTTCTACAGAATTTTTCCCTTGTCTTAAACGCTGCAATTTTTGAAGCAATTCACGTTGATAATATGGTGGAACCCAACGCGTACGCATAGCAGTTTTCAAAGCAGCCCAAGTAGTTGGAATAGGATATAATCTACAATGTTCAGACCACCATACACATGCAAAACTAGTGAAAGCACAAACAGCAGCAGCAACTCGTCTCTCCTCAGGATATTGTAAACATGTAAATCGTTGTTCAGTTTCTAACTCCCAAGTAAGATATATATCAGGAACATATCTACCCTCAAATGGTGGAATATTCAATTTCAGTTTAGGAATATGGACATCATCTCGTACCTGAGGTGGTGGTGCAGGCCTACCATTACGAATATATACCTGAGGTCGACCTGCTGGTGGTGGTACAGGTGGCTGCACGTAGTGTTGATTTTGATCAACCTCATCCTCATAATCTCCCACATAATCATCCTCCTCCGCATTAGCAGCAGGAGCCACAGAAGTATCAACAGCAGCACCAACAGTTTGGCCAAACGCAAGAGGAACACGGCTTGCTCGGCGGAGGTCTGCTTCGCGACGTGGAGGTAGTCGTTGTTGTTGTTGTTGGAGAGGTGCGTTAGGTGCAGCGGGTGGTGGTGGTGGAAGACGCGCGAGCAATTCATTAAACTTGTTATCGAGCTTTGTTTCGAACGTCTTCTCAAGGCCAGTGATCTTCTCCATGGCCTCTTCAAAATTGTTCAGCACATCTTGCACCTGTTCAGTCATCATTTGCTGAAACTTATCATGAAGCTCCTTGTTCGATAAATTCTTCCAGTCAATCTCGTCGGCTTGTGATCCTGGCATGGTTAGCAGCAATAGAAACACACAAGAATATGATCCTACAGACTACTAAGAAGTGGTGGTGGTGTATCACAAATCCGTCAAGCAAATCTCAAATTCTTACCAGTTCTTACCCAGCAGCAGGCGGTGATCGGCAACCGTTGTAGTCAAAAACTCTCAAAGCTTGGATAGAGCGATTACCAGGGAGAGTCAAACACACGACGTAGATGTATGTGGAGCTGGGAAGGCTTATAGTATGGTAGCAAAAAGGGTCAGCAATAATCAATTCAGAGATGCAAAGTTGAATAAACGCTCAACGACGGTACTGTGCTGGTCCTAGGCTAGACTGTGCTAGAGACGCGAGCCTAGAACACCAACAAAATCACGGCGCGGCACGTAAACAAGGGAAAAGCACACTCTGAATTTTTTTTTCGCTCTTTTTTTTGCGCTCTTCTTTTTGCGCTGTTTTTTTTTTGCGAAAAATCACTATAATGGCGAGTGTCTCAAAACTCTTCCTAGGTCAAACTGACAGGATGGGCACGAAAAAAAAATTCGACAATTTTTTTTTCGACTGCCCGGACCCAAAAACTGGAAACGGGTCACAAAAAACTTCCTATAATGGCACCTGTCTCAAAACACTCAGAAACACCTAAAAATAGGATAGCCAGAAATTTTTTCGAAAAATGCGTTTTCGAAAAATTTTGGGCCTAAAAGGAGCGTGGCTACCCGACTCTTTTTTTTTTCCAAAACCTACTCCGGCAAGGAAACCCGAATCGGAATCTAGATGGATCTCGAAAACAAACCTAATATGACAAGAACTCGGATTGGTGGTGGATATATGGTGGTAGATGGCAGCGGTGGTGGTATATGACAGCTGTGGTGGTATATGGATACGGATTCGAAGCGGTGGCGGATAAGCGGTGGTGGTAGATGGCAGGGGTGATGATGATGGTGCGGCGGCGGCGTGACAACTTATGACCAGAACTCGAAACTCTAAAAGACTAGACTCTAAGACCAGCAACTAGACACGACGATGCAACCGCAAATTCAACAAAGCAAAACCCTAAAAAGATTATGCAAAGGCTCAGATTGGTTCGGATATGATGAACTAACCCTAATTTTTTTTGTGGCTTTTTCGTGGACTGTAGGTATGAAGAACAGACTCGATCTAAACTACGAAAAACTGTAAAATCTCACCGAGCAACCTGGAAATCTGATACCACTTGATAGAGGCGGAGGTGTCCCGTCTTTCGATGAGATGATGGATATCGCTTTGGTGGAAGTCGACTTTGACGATCCGACTACGAACGTGCGAGGACGTCGCGCCTTAGCAATCGCTAAACCAACTCCGAGAGGTTATTGACCTCGCCGGAGCACGATCAACCTGACCACGAGGGTCTGTTTCCTGCAAGCAAACGAAGAACAAGCAAGAAACTAAGATTGCAATCTGGATATTGCGAATATAAGATGAAAGCTTTATTGATCAAGGTGGGGTTCTGTGATGCCTTTGTCTGGTCGTTGAACACAAACGAAGTACGCGAAGTTGCAGCTATGGCGAACTTTTAATCTAAACAAAACCCAAAGTCTAAACGATGCCCTAAGGGCTGTATATATGGAGGAAGAGGGGGGAATTTCGTGGCCCTTGGTGGAGGGGTCCGAAATCAACCCTATCTCTTGTTTCCCCACACATACGGACTCTAAAAATAGCCTATACTTATGTATTTCGAAATTACATGGGCCTGGCCCAATAATAAGGTGACGCAGCACCTAAAATAGCCTCTGGACGAAATTTATGAAGTGGCATCTTGTATATTTCGTCCAAGGCTTCATGCACCCATTATGGTGGCTTCAAAGTCCTGAAATCATCACTTGTAACTCCGTTCTTGTTCCCCTTGCGCATGCCATCATCTCCATGCTTGTTCTTGCTCCAATGTTCATCCTTCTCCAAGCTAGGCCCTTCATTTGTAAGCAAAACAAATGTATCCAATTTAGGCAGCATCATATTCTCATGAACATTAGAATCATTACCAAGAAACGAAAGTACCTGGTAATTTAGTTGGCGTGCACGAGCTCTAGTAATTGGTCCAGTATGTATAGCAGCAGGGGCTGTGGGTGTAACAATTGTATTGATGTCCTCATCAGGAACACTAGGTACAGGCAAAGGCATATATAAACCATGAGGATTGAGTCGTGACTTAGCTTTTTGACATGTAGTGTAGCGAGCAATAAAATGCTCAACATCCCGTCTCATCTTTGGCCAAAAAAATGTGTAGCAAGTACGTCCTCCATCTTCTTCACGCCAAAGTGTCCCATTAATCCTCCTCCATGCGCCTCCTGCAACAACAAAAGACGAACGGAGCTAGCTGGAATGCATAGCTTGTTAGCACGGAACACAAATCCATCATTAACAACGAACTTGTTCCACATTCTTCCTTCTTTACAATTTTGCATTACATCTTTAAAATCAACATCATGCACATATTGATCTTTGATGGTCTCCAAACCAAATATTTCGAAGTCAAGTTGTGAAAGCATAGTATAGCAACGAGACAATGCTTCAGCAATAACATTTTCTTTTCCCTTCTTGTGTTTAATGACATAAGGGAAAGTCTTAATGAATTGAACCCATTTAGCATGTCTATGATTCAGTTTAGCTTGACTTCTAATATGTTTCAAAGATTCATGATCAGAGTGTATAACAAATTCTTTGGGCCATAAATAATGTTGTCATGTTTCTAAAGTCCGAACAAGAGCTATCATAAGTAGAATAATTCAGACTAGGTCCACTTAATTTTTCAGAAAAGTATGGAACAGGTTTGCCATCTTGTAATAACACACCTCCTAATCCAATTCCACTAGCATCACATTCAAGCTCAAAAGTCTTATTAAAATCAGGAAGTTGGAGTAAAGGAGCATGTGTCAACTTATCTTTCAATACCGTGAAGGCTTCTTCCTGTGCGGTACCCCAAACAAAAGGCACATCTTTCTTTGTAAGCTCATTGAGAGGTGCAACAATGGTGTTGAAATCTCTCACAAAACGCCTATAGAATCCAGCGAGGCTAAGAAAACTTGTTGTAGGGTTAAACCCTAGAGGGGATCTTTTCACACTTGGAGGAGGAAAAGAAGGAAAACACTCAAGAACACAAGGAACAAAAACTCTCAGACAAACCCAAATATCACATCCACTAGAGTAGCATACATGAGATCCACAAGATTACAAGATCAATCCAAGGATAATAGCACTAGGGTAAGGTTCTTCTCACTAGGTGAGGTCTTGCATCCAAAGAGGATCTTCTCCAAGAGGAGGGCTTGATCTCCAAGAGGAGCTTCTCCAATTGGAGGTCTAGATCTCCTAAAGGAGGAAGATGAGCAAAGCCCTCTTTTGTGTTCTAAATAGTTTGCTAACCTCACAAATGACCTAGGAGGTGCCGTTATATAGTCTAGGGATGACACAAGTTAAGAGAGGGGGATACAAAGGCCAAAAGGCCGAAAATGTGCGGCTGGACCGAAGCGGTCCGGGCACCCGGGCAACTTGGCCCGGGCACCCGGCCTCCTCAGGGGGCGGCTGGTGGGTGGCCGGGCACCCGGGGTCCCAAGACCCGGGCACCCGGGGGAGCGCTGGAGGTCGCCAGGTGGGGTGGTCAGGCACCCGGGGCAGCACCTAGCGGCTGCAGGTGCTGGGGCCGGGCACACGGCCAGCCAAGGCCCGGGCACCCGGGGGCGCGGCTGGAGGTGGGTAGGAGCCCGGGCACCCGGGGGCTGCAGGTGTCGGGCACCCGTGGTGTCCAGGGGTTTTTGCCCCTCCTCCTCCTTCTTCAGTCTTCTCGATCTCTCCTTCCTTCTCTTGCTCCATGGTTGCTCGCAGCTTCACCTTCTCCTTCCCACGATCATCTTCTTGGTACCCTAGAATGCGTAACATATCTTTATGAGGTAGAACCCAATTCTCATGCGAATCCGAACGAAACTCGAAGAGGAGAGAGTCAACCTCGTTCTCGATGGCGCGTGCACGTGCTCTTGTCAATGGTCCACTCGGTGCTTGCGGTGGTGATGGAGTGTCGGTGCGAGTAGACGCGGGATGCTCTGCATCATCTCCCCCCCCCATTGGGAGAGATCCGTCCATGGATCGTGCTGTTCATCACCATGGTACTTGGCCAAGTCTTTGGCGTTGAAGATGTCGCTAACGTTGTACTTGTCGCGTGGGATGTCGACCTTGTAGGCGTTGTCGTTGTAGCGTGCAAGCACCTTGAATGGTCCGTCGGCTCTCGGGAGTAGCTTGGACTTGTGTTCCTTGGGGAAGCAGTCTTTGCGGAGATGTATCCATACTTGATCACCCGGTTGGAACACCATCGGAGACTTGTTGATGTTGAGCTTGGTGGTGAGGCGTTGTACTTGGCGCTCGATCATGGAACGTGTTTCTTCATGCATCTTCTTGAGGTAGGCGGCTCTTGCACTTGCGTCCATGTTTGCTCGTTCTTGAAGCGGTAGAGGAAGGATGTCCAATGGCGACAAAGGGTTGAAACCGTATACGACCTCGAAGGGGGACTTGCCGGTGGTAGAGTGTCTTGCGCGGTTGTAGGCGTACTCGGCAACGGGTAGGGACTCCTCCCACTCCTTGATGTTCTTCTTGATCAATACGCGTAGGAGAGTTGCAAGCGTCCGGTTGGTGACTTCCGTTTGGCCATTGGTTTGAGGATGATACGCCGTGGAGAATAGTAGCTTGATCCCGAGCTTGGCGCATAGCGTCTTTCAAAAGTAGCTTAAGAACTTGACGTCTTGATCCAACACAATTGTCTTTGGCACGCCGTGTAACCTCAGGATTTCCCTACAAAAGAGATTGGCAACATGTGAAGCATCGTCTATCTTATTGCATGGGATAAAATGAGCCATTTTAGAGAATCGGTCCACAACAACAAAAACGGAGTCCTTGCCATTTTGAGTCCTAGGTAATCCAAGCACAAAATCCATGCTAATGTCTTCCCAAGTTTGATGTGGAATAGGTAAAGGCATATGTAAACCATGGGATTGAGAGTGTGACTTAGCTTTGCAACATGTAGAGCCCCGGTTGGTGAAGCGGGCGACATCGCGAAACATCTTGGGCCAATAATAGTTCTTGGAGAGCGTGGCGAAAGTCTTTCGCGTCCAAAGTGTCCCATGAGTCCGCCTCCATGAGCCTCTTACAAAAGGAGCAAACAAAGAGAAGACTCGGGAATGCATAGTTTGTTAGCTCTCATAAGATAACCATCTTTGATATAATATCTTTCCCAAGAAGTATACGTCACACACTTAGCATAAGGAGTAGCAAAAGTCACATCACCCTCATACAAATCTTTGATATGATCAAATCCAACTACATTTAATTCAAGTTGAGTAAGTAACATGCATTTGCAGGAAAGGGCATCCGCCACCATGTTTTCTTTGCCCTTAATATACTTAATCACATAGGGACAAGATTCAATGAATTCACTCCATTTAGCATGCCATTTATTCAACTTGGTTTGACCTTTAAGGTATTTAAGTGTTTCATGGTCGGTATGTAAGACAAACTCATGCGGTCTAAGGTAATGCTCCCACACATGTAACACATGCACTAAGGCATACAATTCTTTGTCATAAATGGGATAGTTAAGTTGAGCACCGGAAAGTTTTTCACTAAAATATGCAATAGCTCGTTTTTCTTGCATCAAAACTCCACCAATTCCGGTACCACTTGCATCGCAATGAACCTAAAAAGTTTTGTCAAAGTTGGGTAAAGCAAGAATTGGAGCATGGGTAAGCAAAGATTTGAGCTCATCAAAATCTGTTGATTGCAAAGGTCCCCAAACAAAAGGAGCATTCTTCTTACTCAAAGCATGCAAAGGAGCGGCAATAGTGCTAAAATCTTTCACAAAGTGACGACAAAAACCCGCAAGGCCAAGAAAACTACGCACTTATTGCAAATTGGTGGGTTGGGGCCAAGCTTTAATTGCTTCAATTTTAGATTCATCAACATGGACACCCTTGGAAGAAATAACGAATCCCAAGAAAACAAGCTTGTTAACACCAAACGTGCACTTTTTCATGTTGGCATAAAGACGTTCCTTGCGAAGAGTTTGTAAAACAGCCCGAACATGACTTAGATGCTCTTTCATGGATTTGCTAAACACAAGAATATCATCAAAGTAAACCACAACGAAAACTCCAATATAAGGTCGAAGCACAAAATGCATAAGACGCATGAAAGTACCGGGAGCTTCCGATAAACCCATAGGCATAACCAACCACTCGTACAAGCCAAATTTAGTTTTGAAAGCGGTTTTCCATTCATCACCTTCTTCTATGTGGATTTGATAATAACCACTTTTAAGATCAATTTTTGAGAAAATGGTGGCACCGCTAAGTTGATCAAGCATATCATCTAAGCGAGGAATGGGATGCCTATAACGAACGGTAATAGCATTGATAGGTCTACAATCCGAGCACATGCAAAAACTACCGTCTTGCTTGGGCACAAGTATAAGGGGAATGACACAAGGGTTTAAGCTTTCACGTACATGACCGTTGTCGATTAGTTGTTGTACTTGCCGTTGGATCTCCTTTGTTTCTTCGGGGTTCACGTGGTAGGGAGCCTTGTTTTGAAGAGGTGCAGCGGGGATGAGGTCGATCCAATGTTCAATGCCACGTAGAGGAGGGAGACCAGGAGGTAGCTCATCGGGAAACACATCCTCGAATTCCTGCAACAAGTTGGAAAACACTAGAGGAAGAGGATTAGGATTGTTAGTTTTGGTAACCTCATCTTTGCATAGGAGGACAAAGTGGACGACACTCGATGGGTTCTCACACACTTCTCTCATCTCTCTTTTTGTGTCTAGGAGGACTAAGTTTTTCTCTCTTGGCGAAGAGGCGCTCAATTTTTGCTTGTGGCTCTCACTTTCTTTTTGGTGCTGCACTCTCTCACTAGTTTCTCCATGGTGGGTGGAAGCTTGCTTGTCGGCGATCACTTGGCTTGGTGACATTGGTCGAAGCACATACTCCATGCCTTTCATCTTGAAGCTATAGTGGTTGGTTCGTCCGTTGTGGATGACGCCGCGGTCGAATTGCCAAGGCCTTCCCAAAAGAAGGTGGCACACGGATATAGGAACCACATCACACTCTAGGGTGTCCTCGTATGCGCCGATCTTCAAAGACACTTGCACCATGTGCTCCACTTGAATAGTGCCGGAGTCGCTTAGCCATTTCACCTTGTAGGGACAGGGGTGCTTCTTCTTGACCAATTGCAGCTTGGAACATAGCTCTTCACTTGCCAAGTTGTGACAACTACCTCCGTCGATGATGACCTTGACGGAGTGCCCATTGATGCCGGCCTTGGTGTGAAGATGTGGCACCATTGGTCTTCATCTTGGTGGTGTTGGAGCGTCAAGACCTTGGAGACCACAAGAGAGGGACTTGAATCATTGTCACAAAAGACTTGATCATCTTCTTCTTTGTTCACGCGCCGGTGCATGGCCACGTGCTCAATGGCTTCCATTTCTTCATCACTCATCGAGTCGTATGTGCCTTGGAAGATCATTGTTCGCTTGTTGGTGCATTGGAAGGACTTGTGTCCTCGGCCGCCACATGTGAAGCACTTGAATGAACTTGTCTTGACGGGATCATCGGGAGGCACTGAAGATGAAGGAGTCTTGGATTTGTAGGTGCTTGTCGGAGGACGAGTGGAGGAAGGTGCCACTTGCTTGGAACTTGACTTGTCGCCGGTACTTGGTGATGCTCGAGTTGATGTAGGAGGTGCCGAAGTCGCGGGAGCTTGAGAGTAGGAGTCGTAGGTCTTGGACGAGTACTTGGCATATTTAAACTCATCTTGCACTTGTCGCTCGGCCTTGGTCGCTTGATGAACTTGCTCAAGAAGGTTGGAGTATGGTTGGAAGTCAGCGATCCGCTTGATTGGGTGGTTGAGGCCGTTCAAGAAGCGTGCCATTGTTTGCTCGTCATCTTCCTTGACATTGGCTTGTATCATGGCAATCTCGATTTCTTGGTAGTATTCTTCCACCGTCTTTGTGCCTTGCTTGAGGAGTTGCAACTTCTTGAAAAGATCTCGAGTGTAGTGAGTAGGCACAAAGCGGGCTCTCATGACTTCCTTCATTGCTTCCCAAGTTGTGATTGGTGGTTCGCCTCTTGTATGTCGTTGCTCGATCACTTGTTCCCACCAAATGAGGACGTAGTCTTGGAACTTGAGGGAGGCCATGGCGATCTTCTTTTCTTCATCGTAGTTGTGGAGGCAAAAAATCTTGTCCACCTTCAATGCCCAAGAGAGATATTCTTTGGGATCATTGCTTCCGGAGAACTTTGGCATGGTGAACTTGAGCTTGCCGTAGAGGAGTTCTTCATCTTGATAGCGGTTGTGATATCGCTCTTGCCTTGGAAAGTCCTCAAATGCTCGTTCCTCGTGATGTCGCTCTTGGCGTGGAGGAGGGTCTTGAATCACTTGTTCCACTTGGTGTCTCTCTTGTCTTGGAGGAGGGTGAGGAATGTGCGCTTGGTTGCGCCTTTCTTGTTGCTCTTCGCGTCGGGCTACTTCTTCTTGTATCTCGCGACGAAGAGCTTGCTCTTGTTCTCACACTTGGCGGTTGCGGTCTTCGACGGCTCTAGTGGCCTCGTCGAGTGTGCGTTGTGCTTCGAGTGCTTGAGCTTCACGTTCGAGGGCTTGTGCTTCACGACGCTCTTGTACTTGTCGAAGTGCATCACCGTCTTGAGGGACTTGACGTGGTACTTGTGGAGGTATTTGCTCTTGCTCCATTGCTCCTTGAGGGACTTGGTGTCGCATCCGTTCACATGCTCGAACTCGGTCTTGTAAGCCATTGCCATGGAATGGATTTTCTTGAGCTTGGTGATCTTGAGGATGATCACGTCGAGGAAGGCGAGCTCGTGGAGGACTTGCATCATAAGAGGAGTAGTCCGAAGATTGCCGAATTGTACGGTGACTTGTGTGGCGCCGTCTTGAAGAAGCGGATGAGGAAGACGGGCGTCGCACGATCATGTTGCATAGCTCTTCCATTTGTGTGTTGAACTTGTCGTCGATGTTTTGACGAAGGTCGGAGGCGAGTTGCTCCAAGCGTTCACCCAATGCGACGTTTTCTTGATGAAGCGCTCGTTGCACGATGAAGAAGTGATTCTTCGAGATGAAGCCGGAATCATCACCTTGCTCCTCGAAAACTGGGTTCGACGACGAGTTTGGCCTATCCATCATAACCAAGTGGGGTGAGTAGGAAAAATGAGAGAACAATACCAAAGTTACCTTCTCCAAAGATTGAGGATGTAACAAGTGTCACTCAATGTAATTCCACAATAGGAGAATTGGAACCGGGTTTGTTTCTCACACCTACAAATAAGAGGCTTATGGAGTAGCTCGGTTAGGATGGTGGCAAAAATTTCAAGCAAATGTTAGTCAAGATATCGATAAGGTTGAGAAGGTTCACAAAAATGCAAGTAAAGCAAATAGATCAAACCCAAAGGTATCACTAGGTACACACGCACAGAAGATAGATGGGATCCGCACAACCAAGGAGTGAGCTCAAAATGTGCAACCACGGAAAATGCTCTTGTTGTGCGAATGCTCAAGAGACACTAGCTCGATTGCTGAAATGTGCAAGATACACTTGTGCACCTACCTATGGGAGAACCGTGCCGTCTTCAATCCCAACTATGGTATATATGCGATGACCAAGTTGATATAACTATGCAAATGGCTCAACTCTATTGCTTACAAGCTCTTTGTTGCTCCTCTTTTGCTTAAAAGCTTTTTTTTCTCTCTATGCTTGATGCTGGAGCCTAGTATGATATGAGACAACTATATATGATATGCACGGGAGAGAGTTATGGCACAGGGATGATAACACGATCACTACGGTGCACAATAGCGTGGCCCGACAATTCTCAACTTGCTAGTCTCGATGGGTAAGCAACGCAAATTGGCTCGGGCTATCAATGCAAAAGCAAGGTAAGGAGTAAGTGTCATCGAGGTTACCGTCCTTTCTTACGGTTAGCAGTGAAGATGACTCCGAGTCGATGATGGTGATGACGATGTCACACGCTCCTAAGTAGCCGAAACACCTTAGGAAACGAAAATGGCAACGCAAAACCGGTCAAATGCGGAAGGTGGGTGTTTATTTGATGAATTTTTGGATGGGGGCTAATGGTGGTGGTAGTGGGATGAGTGGATGGGGGATGTCAAGAGCTTCCAAATGAGCTAAAGAACATGAAAAATGGACTTGGGAGGTGGAAGTTATGGCCAAATTGGTGGAGGTGTTGGGCTGATTCGGGGGGGTGCGGGCACCCGGGGGTGTGGGGTGCGGGTGCCCGGGGTCGGCTGGGCGAAATGGCTCGGGGGTGCGGGTGCCCGATGGTTCGAGGTGCCGGCACCCGGGGGTCTTCGGTTTGGGCGGAAATTTTGGGGGAAAAGCAAAATTCCGTGGATTTCGCGGTGGGAAGGGTGGGAATTGTTGGGGAGGGTGATGAGGACATCAATACCATTGTTACACCCACAGCCCCTACTGCTACATATACGGGACCAATTACTAGAGCTCGCGCACGCCAATTAAATTATCAGGTACTTTCGTTTCTTGGTAAAGATTCTAATGTTCATGAGAATATGATGCTGCCTAAATTGGATACATTTGTTTTGCTTACAAATGAAGGGCCTAGCTTGGAGAAGGATGAACATTGGAGCAAGAACAAGCATGGAGAGGATGCCATGCGCAAGGGGAACAAGAACGGAGTTACAAGTGATGATTTCAGGACTTTGAAGCCACCATAATGGGTGCATGAAGCCATGGACGAAATATACAAGATGCCACTTCGTAAATTTCGTCCCGAGGCTATTTTAGGTGCTGCGTCACCTTATTATTGGGCCAGGCCCATGTAATTTCGAAATACATAAGTATAGGCTATTTTTAGAGTCCGTATGTGTGGGGAAACAAGAGATAGGGTTGATTTCGGACCCCTCCACCAAGGGCCACGAAATTCCCCTCTCTTCCTCCATATATACAGCCCTTAGGGCACCGTTTAGACTTTGGGTTTTGTTTAGATTAAAAGTTCGCCATAGCTGCAACTTCGCGTACTTCGTTTGTGTTCAACGACCAGACAAAGGCGTCACAGAACCCCACCTTGATCAATAAAACTTTCATCTTATATTCGCAATATCCAGATTGCAATCTTAGTTTCTTGCTTGTTCTTCATTTGCTCGCAGGAAACAGACCCTCGTGGTCAGGTTGATCGTGCTCCGGCGTGGTCAATAACCTCTCGGAGTTGGTTTAGCGATTGCTAAGGCACGACGTCCTCGCACGTTCGTAGTCGGATCGTCAAAGTCGACTTCCACCAAAGCGATATCCATCATCTCATCGAAAGACGGGACACCTTTGCCTCTATCAAGTGGTATCAGATTTCCAGGTTGCTCGGTGAGATTTACAGTTTTTCGTAGTTTAGATCGAGTCTGTTCTTCATACCTACAGTCCACGAAAAAGACAAAAAGAAAATTAGGGTTAGTTCATCATATCCGAACCAATCTGAGCCTTTGCATAATCTTTTTAGGGTTTTTCTTTGTTGAATTTGCGGTTGCATCGTCGGTCTAGTTGCTGGTCTTAGAGTCTAGTCTTTTAGAGTTTCGAGTTCTGGTCATAAGTTGTCACGCCGCCGCCGCACCATCATCATTGCCCCTGCCATCTACGACCACCGCACCGAATCCGTATCCATATACCACCACCAATCCGTGCCCATATACCACCACCGATCCATATCCATATACTACCACTGCTACCACCACCGCTGCCATATACCACCACCATATATCCACCACCAATCCGAGTTCTTTGCTTATTAGGTTTGTTTTCGAGATCCATCTAGTTTCCGATTCGTGATTCCTTGCCGGAGTAGGTGCCGGAGTAGATTCCTTGTCGGGTAGCCACGCTCCGTTTAGGCCCAAAATTTTTCGAAAACGCATTTTTCGAAAAATTTTCTGGCTATCCTATTTTTAGGTGTTTCTGAGTGTTTTGAGACAGGTGCCATTATAGGTAGTTTTTTTTGACCCGTTTCCAGTTTTTGGGTCCGGGCAGTCGGAAAAAAAAATTTGGTCGAAAAAAAAAATTTCGTGCCCATCCTGTCAGTTTGACCTAGGAAGAGTTTTGAGACACTCGCCATTATAGTGATTTTTCGCAAAAAAAAAGCAGAGCAAAAAAAAGAGCGCAAAAAAAAAGAGCGAAAAAAAATTCAGAGTGTGCTTTTCCCTTGTTTACGTGCCGCGCCGTGATTTTGTTGGTGTTCTAGGCTCGCGTCTCTAGCACAGTCTAGCCTAGGACCAGCACAGTACCGTCGTTGAGCGTTTATTCAACTTTGCATCTCTGAATTGATTATTGCTGACCCTTTTTGCTACCATACTATAAGCCTTCCCAGCTCCACATACATCTACGTCGTGTGTTTGACTCTCCCTGGTAATCGCTCTATCCAAGCTTTGAGAGTTTTTTGACTACAACGGTTGCCGATCACCGCCTGCTGCTGGGTAAGAACTGGTAAGAATTTGAGATTTGCTTGACGGATTTGTGATACACCACCACCACTTCTTAGTAGTCTGTAGGATCATATTCTTGTGTGTTTCTATTGCTGCTAACCATGCCAGGATCACAAGCCGACGAGATTGACTGGGAGAACTTATCGAACAAGGAGCTTCATGATAAGTTTCAGCAAATGATGACTGAACAGGTACAAGATGTGCTGAACAATTTTGAAGAGGCCATGGAGAAGATCACTGGCCTTTAGAAGACGTTCGAAACAAAGCTCGATAACAGATTTAATGAACTGCTTGCGCGTCTTCCACCACCGGCTGCACCTGTCGCACCTCTGCAACAACAACAACTACGCCCCCTTCCGAATCAGTATGGACGAGCACAGCGTGTTCCTATTGAGCCAGGACAAAATTCTGGTGCCGCTGCTACTGCTGTTGGTGCTTCTTTGGCTCCTGCTACTGCTGCTGCTGGTACCCAGGAGGATGATCAGTATGCGGGCGATTATGAGGATGAGGTTGATCAAAATCAGATCTACGAGCAGCCACCAGCACCACCACCAGCAGGCCGACCTCAGGTATATATTCGTAATGGTAGGCCTGCACCACCACCTCAGGTACGAGATGATGTCCATATTCCTAAACTGAAATTGAATATTCCACCATTTGAGGGTAGATATGTTCCTGATATATATCTTACTTGGGAGTTAGAAACTGAACAACGATTTACATGTTTACAATATCCTGAGGAGAGACGAGTTGCTGCTGCTGTTTGTGCCTTCACTAGTTTTGCTTGTGTATGGTGGTCTGAACATTGTAGATTATATCCTATTCCAACTACTTGGGCTGCTTTGAAAACTGCTATGCGTACGCGTTGGGTTCCACCATATTATCAACGTGAATTGCTTCAAAAATTGCAGCGTTTAAGACAAGGGAAAAATTCTGTAGAAGAATATTATCAGGAATTACAAACTGGCATGATTAGATGTGGTATTGTTGAGGAGAATGAAGCTATGCTTGCACGTTTTCTGGGTGGATTAAATAGAGAGATTCAGACCATTCTAGACTATAAGGAGTATACTAATATCACTCGTTTATTCCATCTTGCTTGTAAAGCTGAACGTGAAGTGCAGGATCGACAAGCATTGGGGCGAACTAACTTTTCTGCAGGCCGACCTTCATCATGGACACCACGTGCATCTTCTACTTCAACTGCACCAGCACCTCCATCCGGTGCCACCTCCAGCCGTGATACAAGAAAACAGGCACAACCACCATTATCTGCCAAGAGCGCACCTGCGGGGCCTGCACAACGTTCTTCTTCTTCCATGGCATCAACAGGGCACACAAGTGATATTATTTGTCGTCGTTGTAAGGGAGGAGGTCATTATGCGAGGGAATGCAAATCTCCGCGTGTGATGATTGCTACCGCGGATGGTGGATATGAGTCCGCTAGTGACTATGATGAGGAGACATTGGCTCTTCTTACACGTGAAGAACATGGTGGAGATGATTCTGATCATGAGACGCAATACATGGCTCCTTAAGACGCTGACAGGTATGAATGTTTAGTTGCTCAACGTGTTTTGAGTGTGCAGGTCACACAAGCTGAGCAAAATCAGAGGCACAATTTGTTCCATACCAAGGGAGTTATGAAGGAACGTTCTGTGCGCGTCATAATAGACGGAGGGAGCTGCAACAACTTGGCTAGCATGGAGATGGTGGAGAAGCTTTCTCTCACCACAAGACCACATCCACATCCTTACTACATCCAATGGTTCAACAACAGCGGCAAGGTTAAGGTAACACGTACTGTTCGTGTGCATTTTAGTATCTCTACATATGCTGATTATGTTGATTGTGATGTGGTACCTATGCAAGCATGTTCCTTATTACTTGGTAGACCATGGCAATTTGATAAAAATTCTGTAAACCATGGTAGAAACAATCACTATACTCTTGTTCATAAGGATAAAAATATTACTTTGCTTCCTATGACTCCTGATTCCATTTTGAAAGATGATATTAATAGAGCTAATAAAGCACAACAGGAGAAGAATAAGAGTGAAAATCAGATTGTGGCAAAAGAATTTGAGCAACAAATGAAGCCTAATAATAAACCATCTAGTGTTGCTTCTGAAATTAAATTGAAAAGTGCATGTTTATTTGCCACCAAATCTGATATTGATGCGCTAGATTTCAGCAAATCTGTTTGCTATGCTTTTGTGTGCAAAGAGGCATTATTTTCATTCGAGGATGTGCCTTCCTCTTTGCCTCCTGCTGTCACTAACATTTTGCAGGAGTTCGCTGACGTTTTTCCACAAGACGTGCCACCGGGATTACCGCCTATTCGAGGGATTGAGCATCAGATTGATTTAATTCCCGGTGCTTCACTGCCAAACCGTGCACCATACCGTACCAATCCAGAGGAGACGGAGGAGATTATGCGTCAAGTACAAGGGCTTCTCGACAAAGGTTATATACGCGAATCCCTTAGTCCTTGTGCTGTTCCTATTATTCTAGTGCCGAAAAAGGATGGTACATCACGTATGTGTGTTGATTGTAGAGGTATTAATAATATTACTATTCGTTATCGTCATCCTATTCCTAGGCTAGATGATATGCTTGATGAATTGAGTGGCTCTACAATATTCTCCAAACTTGATTTGCGTAGTGGCTACCATCAAATTCGTATGAAATTGGGAGATGAATGGAAAACAGCATTTAAAACTAAGTTTGGATTATATGAGTGGTTAGTCATGCCTTTTGGGTTAACTAATGCACCTAGTACTTTCATGAGATTAATGAACGAAGTTTTACGTGCTTTCATTGGACGATTTGTGGTAGTTTACTTTGATGACATATTGATTTATAGCAGATCTTTGGAAGAACATTTGGAACATTTACGTGCTGTTTTTATTGCTCTACGTGATGCACGTTTGTTTGGTAACCTTGGGAAGTGCACCTTTTGCACTGACCGAGTATCTTTTCTTGGCTATGTTGTTACTCCACAGGGAATTGAAGTTGATAAAGCCAAGATTGAAGCTATTGAGAGTTGGCCGCAGCCCAAAACGGTCACACAAGTGAGGAGTTTTCTTGGCCTCGCTGGATTCCATAGGCGTTTTGTGAGAGATTTCAGCACCATTGCTGCACCTCTCAATGAGCTTACAAAGAAAGATGTGCCTTTTCTTTGGGGTACCGCACAGGAAGAAGCCTTCACGGTATTGAAAGATAAGTTGACACATGCTCCTTTACTCCAACTTCCTGATTTTAATAAGACTTTTGAGCTTGAATGTGATGCTAGTGGAATTGGATTAGGAGGTGTGTTATTACAAGATGGCAAACCTGTTGCATACTTTTCTGAAAAATTGAGTGGGCCTAGTCTGAATTATTCTACTTATGATAAAGAATTATATGCTCTTGTTTGGACTTTAGAAACATGGCAACATTATTTATGGCCCAAATAATTTGTTATACATTCTGATCATGAATCTTTGAAACATATTAAAAGTCAAGCTAAACTGAATCGTAGACATGCTAAATGGGTTGAATTCATTGAGACTTTTCCTTATGTCATTAAACACAAGAAGGGAAAGGAAATGTTATTGCTGATGCATTGTCTCGCCGCTATACTATGCTTTCACAACTTGACTTCAAAATATTTGGTTTGGAGACCATCAAAGATCAATTTGTGCATGATGCTGATTTTAAAGATGTAATGCAGAATTGTAAAGACGGAAGAATGTGGAACAAGTTCGTCG
This sequence comes from Triticum aestivum, assembly GCF_018294505.1. NCBI lineage: Eukaryota > Viridiplantae > Streptophyta > Magnoliopsida > Poales > Poaceae > Triticum > Triticum aestivum. Next base: position 252,207,918 of record NC_057795.1, read on the forward strand.
TTAATGATGGATTTGTGTGTCGTCCTAACAAGCTATGCATTCCAGCTAGCTCCGTTCGTCTTTTGTTGTTGCAGGAGGCGCATGGAGGAGGATTAATGGGACACTTTGGCGTGAAGAAGACGGAGGACGTACTTGCTACACATTTCTTTTGGCCAAAGATGAGACGGGATGTTGAGCGTTTTATTGCTCGCTGCACTACATGTCAAAAAGCTAAGTCACGACTCAATCCTCATGGTTTATATATGCCTTTGCCTGTACCTAGTGTTCCTTGGGAGGATATATCTATGGACTTTGTTTTAGGTTTACCTCGAACAAAGAAGGGGAGGGATAGCATATTTGTTGTCGTGGATAGATTCTCGAAAATGGCACACTTTATACCATGTCATAAAAGCGATGATACTGTTAATGTTGCTGATTTGTTCTTTCGTGAAATTATTCGCTTGCATGGTGTGCCAAATACTATTGTTTCAGATCGTGATACTAAATTTCTTAGCCACTTTTGGAGATGTTTATGGGCTAAGTTGGGGACTAAACTGCTTTTTAGTACTACTTGTCACCCCCAAACTGATGGACAAACTGAAGTAGTCAATAGAACATTGTCTACTATGCTTAGGGCTGTTTTGAAAAATAATAAGAAAATGTGGGAGGAATGCTTGCCTCATATTGAATTTGCTTATAATCGTTCATTGCATTCTACTACTAAGATGTGCCCTTTTGAAGTTGTGTATGGTTTCCTACCTCGTGCACCTATTGATTTGTTGCCTCTTCCATCTTCGGAGAAGGTTAATTTTGATGCTAAACAACGTGCTGAATTGATTTTAAAATGCATGAGTTAACTAAGGAAAACATTGAGCGCATGAATGCTAAATATAAACTTGCTGGAGATAAGGGTAGAAAACATGTTGTGTTTGCACCTGGAGATCTTGTTTGGTTACATTTGCGTAAGGATAGATTTCCTGATTTGCGCAAATCAAAGTTAATGCCACGTGCTGATGGTCCCTTTAAGGTGTTAGAGAAAATAAATGATAATGCATATAAACTTGAGCTGCCTGCAGATTTTGGGGTTAGTCCCACTTTTAACATTGCAGATTTGAAGCCTTATTTGGGTGAGGAAGATGAACTTCCGTCGAGGACGACTTCATTTCAAGAAGGGGAGGATGATGAGGACATCAATACAATTGTTACACCCACAGCCCCTGCTGCTATACATACTGGACCAATTACTATAGCTCGTGCACGCCAACTAAATTACCAGGTACTTTCGTTTCTTGGTAATGATTCTAATGTTCATGAGAATATGATGCTGCCTAAATTGGATACATTTGTTTTGCTTACAAATGAAGGGCCTAGCTTGGAGAAGGATGAACATTGGAGCAAGAACAAGCATGGAGATGATGGCATGCGCAAGGGGAACAAGAACGGAGTTACAAGTGATGATTTCAGGACTTTGAAGCCACCATAATGGGTGCATGAAGCCTTGGACGAAATATACAAGATGCCACTTCATAAATTTCGTCCTGAGGCTATTTTAGGTGCTGCGTCACCTTATTATTGGGCCAGGCCCATGTAATTTCGAAATACATAAGTATAGGCTATTTTTAGAGTCCGTATGTGTGGGGAAACAAGAGATAGGGTTGATTTCGGATCCCTCCACCAAGGGCCACGAAATTCCCCCCCCTCTTCCTCCATATATACAGCCCTTAGGGCATCGTTTAGACTTTGGGTTTTGTTTAGATTAAAAGTTCGCCATAGCTGCAACTTCGCGTACTTCGTTTGTGTTCAACGACCAGACAAAGGCGTCACAGAACCCCACCTTGATCAATAAAGCTTTCATCTTATATTCGCAATATCCAGATTGCAATCTTAGTTTCTTGCTTGTTCTTCGTTTGCTCGCAGGAAACAGACCCTCGTGGTCAGGTTGATCGTGCTCCGGCGTGGTCAATAACCTCTCGGAGTTGGTTTAGCGATTGCTAAGGCGCGACGTCCTCGCACGTTCGTAGTCGGATCGTCAAAGTCGACTTCCACCAAAGCGATATCCATCATCTCATCGAAAGATCGGGACCCTCGCCTCTATCATATTCGCTTGCATGGTGTGCCAAATACTATTGTTTCAGATCGTGATACTAAATTTCTTAGCCACTTTTGGAGATGTTTATGGGCTAAGTTGGGGACTAAACTGCTTTTTAGTACTACTTGTCACCCCCAAACTGATGGACAAACTGAAGTAGTCAATAGAACGTTGTCTACTATGCTTAGGGCTGTTTTGAAGAATAATAAGAAAATGTGGGAGGAATGCTTGCCTCATATTGAATTTGCTTATAATCGTTCATTGCATTCTACTACTAAGATGTGCCCTTTTGAAGTTGTGTATGGTTTCCTACCTCGTGCACCTATTGATTTGTTGCCTCTTCCATCTTCGGAGAAGGTTAATTTTGATGCTAAACAACGTGCTGAATTGATTTTAAAAATGCATGAGTTAACTAAGGAAAACATTGAGCGTATGAATGCTAAATATAAACTTGCTGGAGATAAGGGTAGAAAACATGTTGTGTTTGCACCTGGAGATCTTGTTTGGTTACATTTGCGTAAGGATAGATTTCCTGATTTGCGCAAATCAAAGCTAATGCCACGTGCTGATGGTCCCTTTAAGGTGTTAGAGAAAATAAATGATAATGCATATAAACTTGAGCTGCCTGCAGATTTTGGGGTTAGTCCCACCTTTAACATTGCAGATTTGAAGCCTTATTTGGGTGAGGAAGATGAGTTTCCGTCGAGGACGACTTTATTTCAAGAAGGGGAGGATGATGAGGACATCAATACCATTGTTACACCCACAGCCCCTACTGCTACATATACGGGACCAATTACTAGAGCTCGCGCACGCCAATTAAATTATCAGGTACTTTCGTTTCTTGGTAATGATTCTAATGTTCATGAGAATATGATGCTGCCTAAATTGGATACATTTGTTTTGCTTACAAATGAAGGGCCTAGCTTGGAGAAGGATGAACATTGGAGCAAGAACAAGCATGGAGATGATGCCATGCGCAAGGGGAACAAGAACGGAGTTACAAGTGATGATTTCAGGACTTTGAAGCCACCATAATGGGTGCATGAAGCCATGGACGAAATATACAAGATGCCACTTCATAAATTTCGTCCCGAGGCTATTTTAGGTGCTGCGTCACCTTATTATTGGGCCAGGCCCATGTAATTTCGAAATACATAAGTATAGGCTATTTTTAGAGTCCGTATGTGTGGGGAAACAAGAGATAGGGTTGATTTCGGACCCCTCCACCAAGGGCCACGGAATTCCCCTCTCTTCCTCCATATATACAGCCCTTAGGGCACCGTTTAGACTTTGGGTTTTGTTTAGATTAAAAGTTCACCATAGCTGCAACTTCGCGTACTTCGTTTGTGTTCAACGACCAGACAAAGGCGTCACAGAACCCCACCTTGATCAATAAAGCTTTCATCTTATATTCGCAATATCCAGATTGCAATCTTAATTTCTTGCTTGTTCTTCGTTTGCTCGCAGGAAACAGACCCTCGTGGTCAGGTTGATTGTGCTCCGGCATGGTCAATAACCTCTCGGAGTTGGTTTAGCGATTGCTAAGGCGCGACGTCCTCGCACGTTCGTAGTCGGATCGTCAAAGTCGACTTCCACCAAAGCGATATCCATCATCTCATCGAAAGACGGGACACCTTTGCCTCTATCAGAGGGTCTAGATCCACTTGCCAAACATCAAATCCATGGAGTAAAAACAACCAAATCTCACAAGATCCAACAAATTGCAAGAATTCTTTTTGGGGCTATTTTTGTGGGGATTTTCGAATTTGGACGAGAAACAACAAAATCAAGCTAGCAAATGGGGGGATGGGATTCCAAGATGTGAATAAACCTTGCTCATGATACCAAGATGTTGTAGGGTCAAACCCTAGAGGGGATCTTTTCACACTTGGAGGAGGAACAGAAGGAAAACACTCAAGAACACAAGGAACAAAAACTCTCAAACAAACCCAAATATCACATCCAGTAGAGTAGCATACATGAGATCCACAAGATTACAAGATCAATCCAAGGATAATAGCACTAGGGTAAGGTTCTTCTCACTAGGTGAGGTCTTGCATCCAAAGAGGATCTTCTCCAAGAGGAGGGCTTGATCTCCAAGAGGAGCTTCTCCAAGTGGAGGTCTAGATCTCCTAAAGGAGGAAGATGAGCAAAGCCCTCTTTTGTGTTCCAAATACTTTGCTAACCTCACAAATGACCTAGGAGGTGCCCTTATATAGACTAGGGACGAAACAAGTTAAGAGAGGGGGATACAAAGGCCAAAAGGCCAAAAACGTGCGGCTGGACCGAAGGGGTCCGGGCACCCGGGCAACTTGGGTCGGGCACCCGGCCTACTCAGGGGGCGGCTAGTGGGTGGCCGGGCACCCGGGGGCCCAAGACCCGGGCACCCGGGGAGCCCTTGAGGTCGCCAGGTGGGGTGGCCGGGCACCCGGGGCAGCGCCCAGCGGCTGCAGGTGCTGGGGCCGGGCACCTGGCTAGCCAAGGCCCAGGCACCCGGGGGCGCGGGTGGAGGTGGGCAGGAGCCCGGGCACCCGGGGGCTGCAGGTGCCGGGCACCAGGGGTGTCCAGAGGGTTTTGCCCCTCCTCCTCCTTCTTCACTCTTCTTGATCTCTCCATCCTTCTCTTGCTCCATGGTTGCTCGCAGCTTCACCTTCTCCTTCCCATGATCATTTTCTTGGTACCCTAGAATGCATAACATGTCTTTATGAGGTAGAACCCAATTCTCATGCGAATCCGAACGAAACTCGAAGAGGAGAGAGTCAAGCTCGTTCTCGATGGCGCGTGCACGTGCTCTTGTCAACGGTCCACTCGGTGCTTGCGGTGGTGATGGACTGTCGGTGCGGGTACACGCGGGATGCTCCGCATCAAAACTCCTCAATTGTGTGACCGTTTTGGGCTGCGGCCAACTCTCAATAGCTTCAATCTTGGCTTTGTCAACTTCAATTCCCTGTGGAGTAACAACATAGCCAAGAAAAGATACTCGGTCGGTGCAAAAGGTGCACTTACCAAGGTTACCAAACAAACATGCATCACGTAGAGCAATAAAAACAACACGTAAATGTTCCAAATGTTCTTCCAAAGATCTGCTATAAATTAATATGTCATCAAAGTAAACTACCACAAATCGTCCAATGAAAGCACGTAAAACTTCATTCATTAATCTCATGAAAGTACTAGGTGCATTAGTTAACCCCAAAAGGCATGACTAACCACTCATATAATCCAAACTTAGTTTTAAATGCTATTTTCCATTCATCTCCCAATTTCATACGAATTTGATGGTATCCACTATGCAAATCCACTTTGGAGAATATTGTAGAGCCACTCAATTCATCAAGCATATCATCTAGCCTAGGAATAGGATGACGATAACGAATAGTAATATTATTAATGCCTCTACAATCAACACACATACGTGATGTGCCATCCTTTTTCAGCACTAGAATAATAGGAACAGCACAAGGACTAAGGGATTCACATATATAACCTTTGTCGAGTAGCTCCTGTACTTGACGCATAATCTCCTTCGTCTCCTCTGGATTGGTACGGTATGGTGCACGGTTGGGTAATGATGCACCGGGAATTAAGTCAATCTGATGCTCAATCCCTCAAATGGGAGGCAATCCTGATGTTATGTATTGTGGAAAGACGTCAGCGAACTCCTGCAAAATGTTAGTGACAACAGGAGGCAAAGAGGAAGGCACGTCCTCGAATGAAAATAATGCCTCTTTGCACACAAAAGCATAGAAAATAGATTTGCTGAAATCCAGCTCATCAATATCAGATTTAGTGGCAAGTAAACATGCACTTTTCACTTTAATTTCAGAAGCAACACTAGATGGTTTACTATTAGGCTTCATTTGTTGCTCAAATTCTTTTGCCACAATCTGATTTTCAATCTTATTTTTCTCCTGTTTTGCTTTCTTAGCTCTATTAATATCATCTTTCAAAATGGAATCATGAGTCATAGGAAGCAAAGTAATATTTTTATCCTGATGAACAAGAGTATACTGATTGTTTCTACCATGGTGTATAGAATTTTTATCAAATTGCCATGGTTGACAAAGTAATAAGGAACATGCTTGCATAGGTACCACATCACAATCAACATAATCAGCATATGTAGAGATACTAAAATGCACACGAACAGTACGTATTACCTTAACGTTGCCGCTGTTGTTGAACCATTGGATGTAGTAAGGATGTGGATGTGGTCTTGTGGTGAGAGATAGCTTCTCAACCATCTCCATGCTAGCCAAGTTGTTGCAGCTCCCTCCGTCTCTGATGACGCGCACAAAACGTTCCATCACAATGCCCTTTGTATGGAACAAATTGTGCCTTTGATTTTGCTCAGCTTGTGCGACCTGCACACTCAAAACACGTTGAGCAACTAAACATTCATACCAGTCAGCGTCTTTAGGAGCCATGTATTGCGTCTCATGATCAGAATCATCTCCACCATGCTCTTCACGTGTAATAAGAGCCAAAGTCTCCTCATCATAGTCATTAGCGGACTCATACCCACCATCCTCAGTAGCAATCATCACACGCTGAGATTTGCATTCTCTCGCATAATGACCTCTTCCCTTACGACAACGACAAATAATATCACTTGTGTGCCATGTTGATGCCATGGAAGAAGAAGAACTCTGTTCAGGCCCTGCAAGTGCGCTCTTGGCAGATAATGGTGGTTGTGCTTGCTTTCTTGTATCACGACTGGAGGTGGCACCTGATGGAGGTGCTGCTGCAGTTGAAGTAGAAGATGCACGCGGTGTCCAAGATGAAGGTCGGCCTGCAGAAAAGTTAGTTCGCGCCAATGCTTGTCGATCCTGCACTTCACGTTCAGCTTTACAAGCAAGATGGAATAAACAAGTGATATTAGTATACTCCTTATACTCTACAATGGTCTGAATCTCTCTATTTAATCCACCCATAAAACGTGCAAGCATAGCTTCATTCTCCTCAACAATACCACATCTAATCATGCCAGTTTGTAATTCCTGATAATATTCTTCTACAGAATTTTTCCGTTGTCTTAAACACTGCAATTTTTGAAGCAATTCACGTTGATAATATGGTGGAACCCAACGAGTACGCATAGCAGTTTTCAAAGCAGCCCTAGTAGTTGGAATAGGATATAATCTACAATGTTCAGACCACCATACACATGCAAAACTAGTGAAAGCACAAACAAAAGCAACAACCCGTCTCTCCTCAGGATATTGTAAACATGTAAAACGTTGTTCAATTTCTAACTCCCAAGTAAGATATATATCAGGAACATATCTACCCTCAAATGGTGGAATATTCAATTTCAGTTTAGGAATATGGTCATTATCTCGTACCTGAGGTGGTGGTGTAGGCCTACCGTTGCCAATATATACCTGAGGTCAACCTGCTGGTGGTGGTGCTGGTGGCTGCACGTAGTTCTGATTTTGATCAACCTCATCCTCGTAATAGTCATCCACCTCTGCAGTAGCAGCAGGAGCTACAGAAGCACCAACAACTGTAGCAGCGGCACCAGAATTTTGTCCTAGCTCAATAGGAACACGTTGTGCTCGCCCTACTGTATCGCGGCGTAGAGCTGGTTGTGGGAGACGTTTGAGTAATTCATCAAACTTGGCATCCAACTTGGTGTCTATTGACTTCTCGATGTCATCCATCTTCTCCATTGCCTTTCCAAAGCTGAGCATCACGTCTTCCACCTGTTGACCTAACATTTGATGAAACTTATCATGAAGCTCCTTGTTCGTCATGTTCTCCCAGTCAATCTTGTCTGCTTGTGTTCTTGCCATAGTTAGCAGCAATAGAAACTGACAAGAATATGATCCTACAGACTACTGGAATATGGTGGTGGTGGGGTGTCACAAATCCTTCAAGCGAATATCAAATTCTTACCAGTTCTTACCCAGCAGCAGGTGGTGATCGGCAACCGTTGTAGTCAAAACTCTCAAAGCTTGGATAGAGCGATTACCAGGGAGAGTCAAACACATACATAGATGTATGTGGAGCTGGGAAGGCTTATAATATGGTAGCAAAAAAGGTCAGCAATAATCAATTCAGAGATGCAAAGTTGAGTAAATGCTCAACGATGGTGTTGTGCTGGTCCTAGGCTAGACCGTGCTAGAGACGAGACCCTAGAACAGTTACAAAATCACGGCGCGGCACGTAATCAAGGGAGGAGCACACTTTGAGTTTTTTTTTCCTTTTTTCACTTTGTTTTGCTCCGCAACAATTTTTTTTCAAAAAAGTCTACAAATGGCCTAAACACTGCCTAGCCAAAATTTTCCAGACTTAGTTTCTTTTTTGAAACTGGAACTATTTTTCTATTGCGAGGTGCACGACAGTTCGGGAGTCCTACTCTATCACGACTCGGAGTATGGCATGATCTCGAAATCCAAAACAGAGTAACAAAATACTAGACTCGGACTAGGACTGGTGGCGGAGATGAATCTGGTGGAACTCGGACTGGTGGCGGAGATGAATCTGATGGAACTCGGACTGGTGGCGGATATATGTTGCAGGTGGACTCGGATTGGCGTGATGGCGGCAGATATGTGGTGGCGTATATGGACTCGGATTGGCGGTGAATATGTGGGGGTGGTATATAGCAGCGGCGATGAAGTTGGTGCGGTGGTGGTATATGGCAGCAACAATGATGATGATGCGGTGGTGATATATGGCAGCGGCGACGTGACAACCTGTGAACAAAACTTGAAACTCTAGAGGACTAGACGCTAAGACCACCAACTTGACACGACGATGCAACCGCAAATTCAACAAAGCAAATACAGAAGAGATTATGCAAAGGCTCAGATTGATTCGGATAGGATGAACTAACCCTAATTTTTTTGGCTTTTTCGTGGACTATAGGCATGAAGAAAAGACTCGACCTAAACTACGAAAAACTGTAAAATCTCACCGAGCAACCTAAAAATCTGATACCACTTGATAGAGGCAAAGGTGTCCCGTCTTTCGATGAGATGGTGGCTATCGTTTTGGTGGAAGTCAAATTTGATGATCCGACTACGAACATGCGAGGACGTCGCGCCTTAGCAATCGCTAAACCAACTCCGAGAGGTTATTGACTACGCCGGAGCACGATCAACCTGACCATGAAGGCCTATTTCCTGCAAGCAAACGAAGAACAAGCAAGAAACTAATATTACAATCTGGATATTGCGAATAACAGAGGAAAGCTTTATTAATGAAGGTGGGGTTCTATGACGCATTTGTCTGGTTGTTGAACACAAACGAAGTACGCGAAGTTGCAGCTATGGCGAACTTTTAATCTAAACAAAACCCAAAGTCTAAACGGTGCCCTAAGGGCTGTATATATGGAGGAAGAGGGGGGAATTTCGTGGCCCTTGGTGGAGGGGTCCGAAAACAACCATATCTCTTGTTTCCCAACACATACGGACTCCAAAAATAGCCTATACTTATGTATTTCGAAATAACATGGGCCTGGCCCAATGGAAAGGTGACGTAGCACCTATAATATCCTCTGGATGAAATTTATGAAGTGGCATCTTGTATATTTTTTCCAAGGCTTCATGCACTTGTTATGGTAGCTTCAAAGCCCTGAAATCATCACTTGTAACTCCGTTCTTGTTCCCCTTGGGCATTCCATCATCTCCATGCTTGTTCTTGCTCCAATGTTCATCCTTCTACAAGCTAGGCCCTTCATTTGTAAGCAAAATTAATGTATCCAGTTTAGGCAGCATCATATTCTCATGAACATTACAATCATTACCAAGAAATGAAAGTACCTGGTAATTTAGTTGGCGTGCGCGAGCTCTAGTAATTGGTCCAGTATGTATTGCAGCAGGGGCTGTGGGTGTAACAATGGTATTGATGTCCTCATCAGATCTTCTCACATGGAGGTCTTGAACTCCATGGGAGTGGTGGTCTCTCTCTCTCAACAGTAGAGGAAGGTAGGAGCAAAGCTCATATACAAATGAGTTGTCACTTTGCTAACCCTAGAAAAGATGAGGGGGAGGTCTATTTATAGTCTAAGCCATGAAGGTGTAAGTGGGAGAGGGATACAAGGCCAAAGGCCTGACTGCGCACAGGCAGTGTCAGATGTCCGGTCGGGGTCGGACGTCCGGTCGCTCGCGGGGGTCCGGTCATCCGGAGGGCGTTGGACTTCCGACTTTTGGTGGCGCCGGTCGTCCGGTCAGCGTCGGTCGTCCATGCACTGGGACTTGTCGGTCGTCCGGAGGATGTCGATCGTCCGGCCGTTATAGATCTCCTAGCTGGTCCTGGCATGGTCGTGTCGGACCTCCGGTGGACGCCAGTCGTCCGAGCACTGTAGAGTGTCGGACGTCCGATGGCACGTCGGATGTCCGGCCGCTGTAGACTCCGCAACTCCATCTTCTTCCGTCTTCTCTTCCATGCTTCCCTCACAGATGGTGTAGTTTTTCCTTGGCGCTTGCACTCCTCCTCGTTATCTGTAGTGTTCCGACAATACCTATGCATGCACACGAGTGGAGTGTCAAGTAGTATACCATCGTCGAAGGGGTCAAGTGAACATGTGTAAAGGAGAAGATTCACCTTTATGTATGCGAAGTAGAGGTAGCACGTGTCACTTGCCAAACGGACTCTTGACATGGTGATGACCGTAGGATGCTCTGCATCAGTATTCTAGGCCTCCTGGCCAGGCGGGGAGTATTTTATGAATTCGCATGCTCGCCGCAAGCAATTTGAGTACTTGTGGGTTCGACAAAGAATCTGAATGACAAAGTTATGACCGTTTTAGTGAACATCGGTCCACTCTATGGCAGTCCTTGAAAGTACTTCATTTTCCCGTGCTATTTTTGCCTGACCGCCCCGAAATTTCTTGTCCTCTATAGTGGAGATATTGTTCCACATATATATTGACTGATGCCAGGAATGCCCTTTTGTTCTTGGCATTCACGCGCATGAGTTACAGCATGCCATCCGGCGAAAACAAGGAGAATAAGGCATATAGCCACTGGATTTTTTCAATTTACGACCAAATGAGATTGCCCGGATCATAGAGCATCTGCAGAAAGGTATGTTTGTCCCTACCAGGGGGGCTAATGTCTATAAGCAACATAATCTCTCGAATTTCCTTCAAAATGAAGTGCCAATGGGTTAAGAAACTTGTCCGAAAAACATCGGAGAATGATGTTATTTGACTTTCAGGGCCAAAAAGTCCTGCATAAGGCTGAATTTGAGGGTTCTCCAGGCCTCCTAGCGCAAGCAGGGAGTATTTTCTGGATTCGCACACTCGCCGCGAGTAGTTTGAGTACTTGTGGATCTGACACGGACTCCGAATGGCAAAGTTATGACCGTTTTAGTGAACATCGGTCCATTCTACGCCAGTCCCTGAAAGTACTTCATTTTCCCCTGGCCCTTTTTGCCTGACCGCCCTGAAATTTCATGTCCTCTATAGTAGAGATATTGTTTCCACATATATATTGACCGATGCCACTAATGCCCTTTTGTTCTTGGCGTTCACGCGCATGAGTTATAGTGTACCATCCGATGAAAACAAGGAGAATAAGGCATATCGCTGCTGAATTTTCTTCAATTTACGACCAAATGAGATTACCCGGACCATAGAGCATCTGCAGAAAGGTACGTTTGTCCCTACCAGGGGGCTAATGTCTATAAGCAACATAACCTCTTGAATTTCCTTTAAAAGGAAGTGCCAATGGGTTTAGAAACTTGTCCAAAAAACATCGGCGAATGATGTTCTTTGACTTTCAGGGCCAAAAAGCCTTGCTTAAGGCCGAATTTGAGGGTATTCTGGGCCTCCTAGCACAAGCAAGGAGTATTTTGTGGATTCGCACGCTCGTCGCGAGCAGTTTGAGTACTTGTGGGTCGGACACTGACTCCGAATGACAAAGTTATGACCGTTTTAGTGAAAATCTGTCCATTCTATGGCAGTCCTTGAAAGGACTTCATTTTCCCGCGTGCTTTTTGCCTGACCGCCCCGAAATTTCTTGTCCTATATAGTGGAGATATCATTTCCACATATATATATTGACCGATGCCAGGAATGCCCTTTTGTTCTTGGCTTTCACGCGCATGAGTTACAACATGCCATCCGGCGAAAACAAGGAGAATAAGGCACATAGCCGCTGGATTTTTCCAATTTACGACCAAATGAGATTGCCCGGATCATATAGCATGTGCAGAAAGGTATGTTTGTCCCTACCAGGGGGCCTAATGTCTATAAGCAACACAATCTCTCGAATTTCCTTCAAATGGAAGTGACAATGGGTCAATAAACTTGTCCAAAACACAACCGCGAATGATGTTCTTTGACTTTCAGGGCAAAAAAGTCCTGCTTAAGGCCGAATTCGAGGGTACTACTGGCCTCCTGGCGCAAGCGGGGAGTATTTTCTGGATTCGCATGCTCGCCGCGAGTAGTTTGAGTACTTGTTGGTCCGACACGGACTCCGAATGACAATGTTATGACCGTTTTAGTGAACATCGGTCCATTCTATGGCAGTCCTTGAAAGTACTTCATTTTCCCGTGTGCTTTTTGCCTGACCGCTCCGAAACTTCTTGTCCTCTATAGTGGAGATATTGTTTCCAAATAGATATTGACCGATGCCAGGAATGCCCTTTTGTTCTTGGCTTTCACGCGCATGAGTTACAGCATGCCATCCGGCTAAAACAAGGAGAATAAGGCATATAGTCGTTGGATTTTCCTCAATTGACGGCCAAATGAGATTGCCCGGATCATAGAGCATCTGCAAAAAGGTACGTTTGTCCCTAACAGGGGGGCTAATGTCTATAAGCAACATAACCTCTTGAATTTCCTTCAAAAGAAAGTGCCAATGGGTTCAGAAACTAGTCCGAAAAACATCGGCGAATGATGTTCTTTGACTTTCAGGGCCAAAAAGTCTTGCTTAAGGCTGAATTTGAGGGTATTCTGAGCCTCCTATCACAAGCGGGGAGTATTTGCTAGATTCACATGCTCGTCGTGAGCAGTTTGAGTACTTGTGGGTCGGACACAGACTCCGAATGACAAAGTTATGACTGTTTTAGTGAACATCTGTCCATTCTATGGCAGTCCTTGAAAGTACTTCATTTTCCCGTGTGCTTTTTGCCTGACCGCCCCGAAATTTCTTGTCCTATAGAGTGGAGATATCATTTCCACATATATACTGACGGATGCCAGGAATGCACTTTTGTTCTTGGCTTTCACGCGCATGAGTTACAGCATGCCATACGGCGAAAACAAGGAGCATAAGGCATATAGCCGCTGGATTTTTCCAATTTACGACCAAATGAAATTGCCTGGATCATAGAGCATATGCAGAAAGGTACGTTTGTCTCTACCAGGGGGGCTAATGTCTATAAGCAACATAATCTGTCGAATTCCATCAAAAGGAAATGGCAATGGGTTTAGAAACTTGTCCGAAGGACAACGGCGAATGATGTTCTTTGACTTTCAGGGCAAAAAAGTCCTTCTTAAGGCCGAATTTGAGGGTACTTCGGGCCTCCTAGCTCAAGCAGGGAGAATTTCCTGGATTCGCATGCTCACTGCGAGTAATTTGAGTACTGGTGGGTCCAACACGGACTCCAAATGATGTGGACATCAATACCATTGTTACACCCATAGCCCCTGCTGCTCTACATACTGGACCAATTACTAGAGCTCGCGCACGCCAATTTAATTACCAGGTACTTTCATTTCTTGGTAATGATTCTAATGTTCATGAGAATATGATGCTGCCTAAATTGGATACATTTATTTTGTTTACAAATGAAGGGCCTAGCTTGGAGAAGGATGAATATTGGAGCAAGAACAAGCATGGAGATGATGGCATGCACAAGGGGAACAAAAACGGAGTTACAAGTGATGATTTCAAGACGTTAAAGCCACCATAATGAGTGCATGAAGCCCTGGATGAAATATACAAGATGGCCCATGTATTTTCGAAATACTTGAGTATAGGCTGTTTTTAGAGTCCGTATATGTAGGCAAACAAGAGATAGGGTTGGTTTCGGACCCCTTCCCCAAGGGCCACGAAATTCCCCCCTCTTCCTCCATATATATAGCCCTTAGGGCGTCGTTTGGACTTTGGGTTTTATTTAGATTAAAGTTCGCCATAGCTGCAACTTCGCGTACTTCGTTTGTGTTCAACGACCAGACAAAGGCGTCACAGAACCCCACCTATATTAATAAAGCTTTCCTATTATATTCGCAATATCCAGATTCCAATCTTAGTTTCTTGCTTGTTCTTCATTTGCTCGCAGGAAAACAGACCCTAGTGGTCAGGTTGATCGTGCTCCGGCGTGGTCAATAACCCCTCGGAAGTTGGTTTAGCGATTGCTAAGGCGCGACGTCTCGCACGTTTGTAGTCGGATCGTCATGGTTGACTCCCACAGAAAATGATAGCCACCATCTTATTGAAAGACGGGACACATTTGCCTCTATCAAGTGGTATCAGAGCCAGGTTGCTCGGTGAGATTTTACAGTTTTTCATAGTTTAGATCGAGTTTGTTCTTCATACCTACAGTCCACGAAAATAGGGTAGTTCCTCATATCCGAACCAATCTGAGCCTTTGCATAATCTTTTTAGGGTTTTGCATTGTTGAATTTGCGGTTGCATCGCCGTGTCTAGTTGCTGGTCATTAGTGTCTAGTCCTTTAGAGTTTCGAGTTCTATTCACTAGTTGTCACACTGCCGCCGCATCATCATCGTCACCGCTACCATATACCCGCCATCATCATCACCGCTGCCATATACCACCATCGTCATCACCGCTGCCATATACCACCATCGTCATCACCGCTGCCATCTACCACCATCGTCATCACCGCAGCCATATACCACATATCCACCGCCATCACGATAATCCAAGTCCACCTGCAACATATATCCGCCACCAATCCGAGTTCCACCAGATTCATCTCCGCCACCAGTGCGAGTTCCACCAGATTCATCTCCGCCACCAGTCCTAGTCCGAGTCCAGTATTTTGTTACTCTGTTTTGGATTTCGAGATCACGCCATACTCTGAGTCATGACAGAGAAGGACTCCCGAACTTCTGTGTTACCCACAGTAGAAAAATAGTTCGAGTTTCAAAAAAAAACTAAGTCTGGAAAATTCTGGCTAGGCAGTTTCTAGACCATTTGTAGACTTTTTCAAAAAAAATTGTTGCGGAGAAAAAAAGAGAAAAAAAAGTTCAAAAAAAGTGAAAAATAGAGAGAGAGAAAAAAATTCAGAGTGTGCTCCTTCCTTGTTTACGTGCAGCGCCGTGATTTTGTTAGTGTTCTAGGCTCGCGTCTCTAGCACGGTCTAGCCTAGGACCAGCACAGTACTGTCGTTGAGCATTTATTCAACTTTGCATCTCTGAATTGATTATTGCTGACCTTTTTGCTACCATATTATAAGCCTTCCCAGCTCCACATATATCTACGTCGTGCGCTTGACTCTCCCTGGTAATTGCTCTATCCAAGCTTTGAGAGTTTTGACTACAACGGTTGCCGATCACCACCTGCTGCTGGGTAAGAACTGGTAAGAATTTGAGATTCGCTTGACGGATTTGTGACACCCCACCACCACCATTTCCAGTAGTCTGTAGTATCATATTCTGTTCTATTTCTATTGCTGCTAACTATGGTAGGACTACAAGCCGACGAGATTGACTGGGAGAACATGACAAACAAGGAGCTTCATGATAAGTTTCATCAAATGTTGGGTCAACAGGTGGAAGACGTGATGGCCAGCTTTGGAAAGGCAATGGAGAAGATGGATGACATTGAGAAGACAATTGACACCAAGTTGGACGCCAAGTTCGATGAATTACTCAAACATCTCCCACCACCAGTTTCACGCCGCGGTACAGTAGGGCGAGCACAGCGTATTCCTATTGAGCCAACACAAAATTCTGGTGCCGCTGTTACTGCTGTTGGTGCTTCTGTAGCCCCTGCTCCTACTGCAGAGGTGGAGGACTATTACGAGGATGAGGTTGATCAAAATTAGAACTACGTGCAGCCACCAGCACCACCACCAGCAGGTCGACCTCAGGTATATATTCGCAATGGTAGGCCTGCACCACCACCTCAGGTACGAGATAATGACCATATTCCTAAACTGAAATTGAATATTCTATCACTTGAGGGTAGATATGTTCCTGATATATATCTTACTTGGGATTTAGAAACTGAACAACGTTTTACATGTTTACAATATCCTGAGGAGAGACGGGTTGCTGCTGCTGTTTTTGCTTTCACTAGTTTTGCATGTGTATGGTGGTCTGAATATTGTAGATTATATCCTATTCCAGCTACTTGGGCTGCTTTGAAAACTGCTATGCGTACTCGTTGGGTTCCACCATATTATCAACGAGAATTGCTTCAAAAATTGCAGCATTTAAGACAAGGAAAAAATTCTATAGAAGAATATTATCAGGAATTACAAAACTGGCATGATTAGATGTGGTATTGTTGAGGAGAATGAAGCAATGCTTGCACGTTTCATGGATGGATTAAATAGAGAGATTCAGAGCATTCTAGAGTATAAGGAGTATACTAATATCACTCGTTTATTCCATCTTGCTTGTAAAGCTGAACGTGAAGTGCAGGATCGACAAGCATTGGCGCGAACTAACTTTTCTGCAGGTCGACCTTCATCATGGACATCGCGTGCATCTTCTACTTCCACTGCACCGGCACCTACATTAGGTGCCACCTCCAGCCGTGATACAAGAAAGCAGGCACAACCACTGCTATCTGCCAAGAGCGCACCTGCCGGGCCTGCACAGAGCGCTTCTTCTTCCATGGCATCAACCGGGCACACAAGTGATATTATTTGTCGTCGTTGTAAGGGAAGAGGTCATTATGCGAGGGAATGCAAATCTCAGCGTGTGATGATTGCTACTGAGAATGGTGGGTATGAGTCCGCTAGTGACTATGATGAGGAGACTTTGGCTCTTATTACACGTGAAGAACACGGTGGAGATGATTCTGATCATGAGATGCAATACATGGCTTCTGAAGGTGCTGACAGGTATGAATGTTTAGTTGCTCAACGTGTTTTGAGTGCGCAGGTCACACAAGCTGAGCAAAATCAGAGGCATAATTTGTTCCATACAAAGGGAGTTGTGAAGGAATGTTTTGTGCGCGTCATCATAGATGGAGGGAGCTGCAACAACTTGGCTAGCATGGAGATGGTGGAGAAGCTATCTCTCAACACAAGACCACATCCACATCCTTACTACATCCAATGGTTCAACAACAGTGGCAAGGTTAAGGTAACACGTACTGTTCGTGTAAATTTTAGTATCTCTACATATGTTGATTATGTTGATTGTGATGTGGTACATATGCAAGCATGTTCCTTATTACTTGGTCGACCATGGCAATTTGATAAAAAATCTGTACACCATGGTAGAAACAATCAATATACTCTTGTTCATAAGGATAAAAATATTACTTTGCTTCCTATGACTCCTGATTCCATTTTGAAAGATGATATTAATAGAGCTAATAAAGCAAAACAGGAGAAGAATAAGAGTGAAAATCAGATTGTGGCAAAAGAATTTGAGCAACAAATGAAGCCTAATAATAAACCATCTAGTGTTGCTTCTGAAATTAAATTGAAATGTGCATGTTTTTTTGCCACCTAATCTGATATTGATGAGCTAGATTTCAGCAAATCTGTTTGCTATGCTTTTGTGTGCAAAGAGGCATTATTTTCATTCAAGGACGTGCCTTCCTCTTTGCCTCCTGCTATCACTAACATTTTGCAGGAGTTCGCTGACGTCTTTCCCCAAGACGTGCCAACGGGATTACCGCCTATTCGAGGGATTGAGCATCAGATTGACTTAATTCCCAGTGCTTCACTACCAAACTGTGTGCCATACCGTACCAATCCAGAGGAGACGAAGGAGATTATGCTCAAGTACATGAGCTCCTCGACAAAGGTTATATACGTGAATCCCTTAGTCCTTGTGTTGTTCCTATTATTCTAGTGCCGAAAAAGGATGGTACATCGCGTATGTGTGTTGATTGTAGAGGCATTAATAATATTACTATTCGTTATCGTCATCCTGTTCCTAGGCTAGATGATAGGCTTCACTACAGGAATCAGCTACTTTGCCGTCTGCCACAGCGAACGGCAAAGGCATGAACGGTGGACGGCAAACGTGGACCGAAAAGTAAGATCCAGCAAACAACTACTTTGCCGTCTGCTTTAAGTGGCTGACGGCAAAGGGTCCTTTGCCATCAGCAGTAGACGGCAAAGAAAGCAGACGGCAAAAATTTCTCTATTAGTCCGTTAGGTGGCTAACGGCAGCCCTTTGCCGTCCACCGTATGATGTCAGCTAGACGTGACCACTCTTTGCCGTCTGCCACTGTAGGTAAACTGGCCAAATGGGTCAGCTCCCAGGAAGCACAGTTGGCTGCCACGTGTCCTGTTTGCCGTCCGCGGCGGACGACAAAGAGGCCGTTGCCGTCGGTGGCAGATGGCAAAGAGCCTGTATATTGGCTCTTTTTTGTTTTTTCTGAATCCAACAATTTTCATAGCAAATATATATGACATATACAGATATATTTCATAGGGCTATTTAACAGCAAACATATCACATATATATCCAACACATAAATAAGTTTCATCCATTCATACATAAGCAAGTTCCATCCATACACATTGTTCCATCCATATACATATTACAATGCAAAGTTTGATCAAGATAGCAAGTTCCATCATAGCAAGCTAGATACAATGCAAAGTTTCGTCAAAGAAAAAACAAGCACTCCATCATAGCAAGCTAGCTTTCATGAAGTGAATGAAATCTGCAAAATGGAAAGTAAGAAAGTTAGAAATAGGTGACTAGAAGAAGAAGACTAGAACAAGAAGTATATGTCATTTATGAGCTAACTTAGGTGAAATGGATCATATATGAGCTAACTAAGTTGAAATGGGTCGTTTATGAGCTAACTAAGGTGAAATGGATCATCTATGAGCTAACTTAGTTCAAATGGGTCGTTTATGAGCTAACTAAGGTGAAATGGATCGTTTTTGAGCTAACTAAGTTGAAATGGATCGTTTTTGAGCTAACTTAGGTGAAATGGATCATTTATGAGCTAACTTAGTTGAAATGGGTCGTTTATGAGCTAAGTAAGGTGAAATGGATCGTTTTTAGCTAACTAAGGTGATATGGATCATTTTTGAGCTAACTAAGGTGAAATGGACCATTTAAGAGCTAATTTAGGTGAAATGGATCGTTTATGAGCTAATCTAGGTAAAATGGGTCATTTTGGAGCTAACCTAGGTAAGATGGGTCATTTTGGAGCTAACCTAGGTGAAATGGATCATTTATGAGCTAATCTAGGTAAAATGGGTCATTTTAGAGCCAACTTGGGTAAAATGCATCATTTTAGAGCTAACATAGGTAAGATGGATGGTTTTGGAGGTTAGTAAGCTTATTAAGTCATTTTGGAGGAAAAGAAGCTAACTCTAAGTCATTATGGTAAGCATATTGGAGGAAATAAAGCTAAGTCTAGGTCTTTATGCATTTGTTAAGAAAAACACTAGAGACACTTACCGTGATCATGGAGGTGTTGTAGCGGGGTGGCTCGTGCCGGTAGCTGGAGAAGGATCGTGCGATGCTTGTCTGGAGTTACGCTGCACCAAAGATCATTTCCAATGTCTCGTTAGCATGATGACACTCAAATGTTATGACTAGCAAGTAATGTCCATTCAAATTAAACTCACCGTGGTCCCAGGAGCAATCAGTGGCATCAGCGGAGCGGTCTGACCGGACTTCTCGCACACAGACTGCACATTTGGTTTTGACGACTCAATCATACTAGTTACTAATGAGACAAACACTACATGAATGTTTTGGCTAATGTGTAGAAAAAACTTACCACAAGGAGCTCGTACATGGCCCTCGCCTGCATGTCATTCCGTGCCCTCTCCTCCTCCAACATCTTTGTCGTCCTCTCCTCCAACTCCCGCTGCCTCTCCGCCGCCTCCGCCAGAAGTTTCTCTGTTCTATCTCTCTCAGTTTGTATAGCAGCCTGCAACACCACTCCTCGTTACCATTTGTAATCATTGATGGAAGCGCACACAATGTAATGGAGAAAGATAGCTGAGTACGTATAACTAACCTTGAAGGCGAGTTGGACTGGCCGTTCATGAGGCCTTATCTCAGGAGCGGAGCTCGACTGGCGCGCCTTGATCTCCGGGAGAGTGCTAGGACAATGGATAAGTCCATCTCCCATGGCTATGGAGCCATGGGACCTCCCGCCACCAGATATCATC
Source organism: Triticum aestivum (assembly GCF_018294505.1). Classification (NCBI taxonomy): domain Eukaryota; kingdom Viridiplantae; phylum Streptophyta; class Magnoliopsida; order Poales; family Poaceae; genus Triticum; species Triticum aestivum. The sequence continues at coordinate 252,228,247 of NC_057795.1, forward strand.
AGCAGCTCGGTATCAATGGGACCCTGGCTCGGGTTAAAGTCCTCCCCTTTCCTCGCCTTCCCCTCATCTCTATATTTCACGAGCTTGTCGTGGGAGGAGATGTTGGTGAAGTTTTTTGGATCATCGAGGTCAGACATAGAGAATGTCTTGACTTTCTTGTAAGAGCCAGTGTGGGCCATGGCATACAGGTCGTACACCTCTGGCACCTTATCCACCTTATTGTAGCGTGTCTGAAAGAGAGAAACAAAGTAAATTAGTAATTAAAGGGCTAAAAGCTAGCACGACGAACAAATTGCATGAATCATGAAGCAAACCACATACCCAGTTCCGCCCGTACTAATATAAGTTGGAGCAGCCTTGATGGTGTGGCACACCTTCCATTTGGGCATGTTTGTCCTTGGCCTTGTTGTGGAGGGTTCGCCATTCTTTTGAGCACCACTCATTGACCAACACCTCCCAACAATCCATCCGATCCGCACACCATCTCGGAGGGGCCTAAGTTAGGAAATAGAAACTTTAGCGCTACGGCTATGAATTACTAAATGAAGGAAGTAAAGTACAAGGCCTTAAGAATTACCTTCATGTACTCATCCTTACTCAAGAACTTCTCGCGGCACGCCGGCTTGGTCTTCTTGATACCACGCGCGCCGTAGTAATCTCGAACGGCCTGCACCCGAGCCTCATGCCGTAAGTTCTGTAGTAGGCGCTTGCAGACGTTGTCGATAACATTTGCCGCCTCCTCCTCGTATCCCTCCTCACACCTGTAGAATGTCTGCAATCAAATGAGACAATATTGATTAGTACAATTAATAACTAGCTAGTTGAAGATTTTTAATTGTGTAAAGGAGAAATTACCCAGAACTTTCTAATCACCACGTCTGCCCTCGTCTTGCACAAGACACCGTCGATAATCTCACCTGATGGGACCGAGGCAGCCAAGTAGTGCTCCCAACTAAATCCAAGCTCTGGAAGCCGACCCTCACCAGGCAACATAACAAACCCCGGGAAGTTTTGCCGACAAAGAACTCCAAGGACGGAGTTGGCCCGGCGGACACTATGATGGTGGTCCCAACTCCTGCAGCATGACAAGGCCAACGCATTAGATATTTGAAGAAACGTGAATGCATAAGGGTACAAAAAGATTAAATGCACTTACCTCTCCCCATCAGAGAAAATCAACCACCTCTGCTCGCGGGTCGCCGGCATGTCCGGGAGCCGTGTAGCACCACGCTGGTAGACGGTGCCCCCCTCCTCGTCAATATCAGTCGGCTCCCCGCCATCATCAGCATGGCCACTCGACCCCTCAGGCTGATCCGGCCAGGTACCCCATCCAGACGTGTGTTCCTCCAGGGTCTCGTGGGCCGAACTCTCATGGCCCAAAGGCCCGTGTACTAGAGGCTCGTGGACCAGAGTCCGTGTAGCCTCCTCCTTGGACGAGTCCACCCTAGCAGTCACGTGCTCGGGTGAAACAGCTGGGGGTGGCGGCGAGGAAGGCGCCCTCGCAGTCACCCTACCTCATCTCCCGCGACCACGTGCTCCAGCTCCTCTCTTCTTCTTACCCCGTCCCGTGCTCGGCACCGCGGTAGACGAAGAAGGGCCCGGCGGTGTCGCCATACTGTCCAGCAACGCTCGGCGGAGAGATGCGTGTGGAATGGAAGACCTCGTCGCACGCGCCGACGAAGAAGGATCCTCGGTGCGCTCCCGACCAGCGCCCACCATCTTTCAACACCTGCCATGACAAAGAGTAAACGAAATTAGTACAACGGCAAAAAAATACCGACATGAATAATAATATGTATATCACTTAAGTGTATCATCATCAAGTACAACATAAAAAATTGAATACCTGACACTACGTATAAATGCATAATCATCATCATCAAGTACAATAATAATATCGATCAGTATCATCAATAAATGCATAATCATCATCATCACTATAATCAATGACGGGCTCACGGGGTCAGGGGGTCGGGGTGTCGGGGTGTGGTGTCGGGGTTGGGGTGTCGGGGTGTGGTGTTGGGGTTGGGGTGTCGGGGTGTAGTGTCGGAGTGTGGTGTCGGGGTGTTCTGTTTCTTCTTCTTCTACTTCTTCTACTTCGTTTCTTCCTCTTCTTCTTTTCTTCTACATATTCTTTTTTCTTCTACTTCTTTTCTTCTTTTCTTCTTCTTGTTTTTTCATCTGAAACCCATGCACTAAATCTAACACTAACACTAACACATATCTAGCACTAAATCTAACACTAACAATTAAACAGCAAAAAAAATGAAAAAACAGAAAAAAAGAATACTCACCGGAGCCGGGCGCGACGCTGGCGCCGGGGTGGTGGGCGGGTGGGGGGCGGCGGGGCTCCGGGGCAGTGGGACGGTCGGGCGGGTGGGGGAGGGGCGGTGGTAGGGGCGGCACCGGGCGGCGGGGCACCGGGGCGGCGGTATGGTGGGGCGTCAGCGTGTGGGGGAGGGGCGGGGGCGGGGGCGATGGCGGGGGCGGCGCCGGGCGCCGGAGCACCGAGGCGGTGGGATGGTACGACGTCGGCGGGTGGGGGAGGGGGCGGTGGCGGGGGCGGCGTAGGGCGGAGAGGGCGGCGGCGGTGGCGGGTGCGACACAGGGCGGCGGGGGCGGGGGTGGTGGCGGGGCGGCGCCGGGCGGCGGGTGCGGCGCGGTGGGTGGATCGATGTGGGTGTCGGGAGGAGAGAGGGAGGAACAGAGAGAGTAACAGGCATGGGGGGGGGGCTCGGTCATTAGTTAGGTTAGCCTTTGCCGTCCGCTTTTGGTTTATCTTTGCCGTCTGCTGCGGACGACAATGAGTGGGGACATTAAGTTTTTCCGTTAGTGGGTGCCACCTCCCTCTTTGCCGTCAGCCAGCGGACGACAAAGAAATGGCGGATGGCAAAGACCTTCTTTGCCGTCTCCCATTTCTTTGCCGTCTGCTTTTCGGTAGCTGATGGCAAAGAGCTTCTTTGCCGTCCGCAGATGGCAAAGTAGCTGATTCCAGTAGTGCTTGATGAATTGAGTGGCTCTACAATATTCTCCAAAGTTGATTTGCATAGTGGATATCGTCAAATTCATATGAAATTAGGGGATGAATGGAATACAACATTTAAAACTAAGTTTGGATTGTATGAGTGGTTAGTCATGCCTTTTGGGGTAACTAATGCACCTAGTACTTTCATGAGATTAATGAACGAAGTCTTACGTGCTTTCATTGGACGGTTTGTGGTAGTTTACTTTGATGACATATTTATTTATAGCAGATCTTTGGAGGAACATTTGGAACATTTATGGTTTTTATAGCTCTACGTGATGCACGTTTGTTTGGTAACCTTGGGAAGTGCACCTTTTGCACCGACCGAGTATCTTTTCTTGGCTATGTTGTTACTCCACAGGGAATTAAAGTTGATAAAGCCAAGATTGAAGCTATTGAGAGTTGGCCGCAGCCCAAAACGGTCACACAAGTGAGGAGTTTTCTTGGCCTCGCTGGATTCTATAGGCGTTTTGTGAGAGATTTCAGCACCATTGCTGCACCTCTCAATGAGCTTACAAAGAAAGATGTGCCTTTTCTTTGGGGTACCGCACAGGAAGAAGCCTTCTCGGTATTGAAAGATAAGTTGACACATGCTCCTTTACTCCAACTTCCTGATTTTAATAAGACTTTTGAGCTTGAATGTGATGCTAGTGGAATTGGATTAGGAGGTGTGTTATTGCAAGATGGCAAACCTGTTGCATACTTTTCTGAAAAATTGAGTGGGCCTAGTCTGAATTATTCTACTTATGATAAAGAATTATATGCTCCTGTTCGGACTTTAGAAACATGGCAACATTATTTATGGCCCAAAGAATTTGTTATACATTCTGATCATGAATCTTTGAAACATATTAAAAGTCAAGCTAAACTGAGTCGTAGACATGCTAAATGGGTTGAATTCATTGAGACTTTCCCTTATGTCATTAAACACAAGAAGGGAAAAGAAAATGTTATTGTTGATGCATTGTCTCGTCGCTATACTATGCTTTCACAACTTGACTTCAAAATATTTGGTTTGGAGACCATCAAAGATCAATATGTGCATGATGCTGATTTTAAAGATGTAATGCAGAATTGTAAAGAAGGAAGAATGTGGAACAAGTTTGTCGTTAACGATGGATTTGTGTTTCGTGCTAACAAGCTATGCATTCCAGCTAGCTCCGTTCGTCTTTTGTTGTTGTGGGAGGCGCATGGAGGAGGATTAATGGGACACTTTGGCGTGAAGAAGACGGAGGACGTACTTCCTACACATTTCTTTTGGCCAAAGATGAGACGGGATGTTGAGCGTTTTATTGCTCGCTGCACTACATGTCAAAAAGCTAAGTCACGACTCAATCCTCATGGTTTATATATGCCTTTGCCTGTACCTAGTGTTCCTTGGGAGGATATATCTACGGACTTTGTTTTAGGTTTACCTCGAACAAAGAAGGGGAGGGATAGCATATTTGTTGTCGTGGATAGATTCTCGAAAATGGCATCACTTTATACCATGTCATAAAAGCGATGATGCTGTTAATGTTGCTGATTTGTTCTTTCGTGAAATTATTCGCTTGCATGGTGTGCCAAATACTATTTTTTCAGATCATGATACTAAATTTCTTAGCCACTTTTGGAGATGTTTATGGGCTAAGTTGGGGACTAAACTGCTTTTTAGTACTACTTGTCACCCCCAAACTGATGGCCAAACTGAAGTAGTCAATAGAACATTGTCTACTATGCTTAGGGCTGTTTTGAAGAGTAATAAGAAAATGTGGGAGGAATGCTTGCCTCATATTGAATTTGCTTATAATCGTTCATTGCATTCTACTACTAAGATGTGCCCTTTTGAAGTTGTGTATGGTTTCCTACCTCGTGCACCTATTGATTTGTTGCCTCTTCCATCTTCGGAGAAGGTTAATTTTGATGCTAAACAACGTGCTGAATTGATTTTAAAAATGCATGAGTTAACTAAGGAAAACATTGAGCGTATGAATGCCAAATATAAACTTGCTGGAGATAAGGGTAGAAAACATGTTGTGTTTGCACCTGGAGATCTTATTTGGTTACATTTGCGTAAGGATAGATTTCCTGATTTGCGCAAATCAAAGCTCATGCCACGAGCTGATGGTCCCTTTAAGGTGTTAGAGATAATAAATGATAATGCACATAAACTTGAGCTGCCTGCAGATTTTGGGGTTAGTCCCACTTTTAACATTGCAGATTTGAAGCCTTATTTGGGTGAGGAAGATGAGCTTCCGTCGAGGACGACTTCATTTCAAGAAGGGGAGGATGATGAGGACATCAATACCATTGTTACACCCACAGCCCCTGCTGCTATACATACTGGACCAATTACTAGAGCTCGCGCACGCCAACTAAATTACCAGGTACTTTCGTTTCTTGGTAATGATTCTAATGTTCATGAGAATATGATGCTGCCTAAATTGGATACATTTGTTTTGCTTACAAATGAAGGGCCTAGCTTGGAGAAGGATGAACATTGGAGCAAGAACAAGCATGGAAATGATGGCATGCACAAGGGGAACAAGAACAGAGTTACAAGTGATGATTTCAGGTCTTTGAAGCCACCATAACGAGTGCATGAAGCCTTGGATGAAATATACAAGATGTCACTTCATAAATTTCGTCCAGAGGCTATTATAGGTGCTGCGTCACCTTTTTATTGGGCCAGGCCCATGTAATTTCGAAATACATAAGTATAGGCTATTTTTAGAGTCCGTATGTGTGGGGAAACAAGAGATAGGGTTGATTTCGGACCCCTCTACCAAGGGCCACGAAATTCCCCCTCTTCCTCCATATATACAGCCCTTAGGGCATTGTTTAGACTTTGGGTTTTGTTTAGATTAAAGTTTGCCATAGCTGCAACTTCGCGTACTTCGTTTGTGTTCAACAACCAGACAAAGGCGTCACAGAACCCTACCTTGATCAATAAAGCTTTCATCTTATATTCGCGATATCCAGATTGCAACCTCAGATTCTTTCTTGTTCTTCGTTTGCTCGCAGGAAACAGACCCTCGTGGTCAGGTTGATCGTGCTCCGGCATGGTCAATAACCTCTCGGAGTTGGTTTAGCGATTGCTAAGGCGCGACGTCCTCGCACGTTCGTAGTCGGATCGTCAAAGTCGACTTCCACCAAAGCGAAATCCATCATCTCATCGAAAGACGGGACACCTTTGCTTCTATCACACGGACTCCGAATGACAAAGTTATGACCGTTTTGGTGAACATCTGTCCATTCTATGGCAGTCCTTGAAAGTACTTCATTTTCCCATGCGCTTTTTGCCTGATCGCCCCAAAATTTCTTGTCCTATATAGTGGAGATATCGTTTCCACATATATATTGACCGATGACATGAATGCCCTTTTGTTCTTGGCTTTCACGTGCATGAGTTATAGTGATGAGGACATCAATACCATTGTTACACCCATAGCCCCTGCTGCTATACATACTGGACCAATTACTAGAGCTCACGCATGCCAACTAAATTACCAGGTACTTTCGTTTCTTTGTAATGATTCTAATGTTCATGAGAATATGATGTTGCCTAAATTGGATACATTTGTTTTGCTTACAATTGAAGGGCCTAGCTTGGAGAAGGATGAACACTGGAGCAAAAACAAGCCTTGAGATGATGGCATGTGCAAGGGGAACAAGAACGGAGTTACAAGTGATGATTTCAGGTCTTTGAAGCCACCATAACGAGTGCATGAAGCCTTGGACGAAATATACAAGATGTCACTTCATAAATTTCATCCAGAGGCTATTATAGGTGCTGCGTCACCTTTTTATTGGGCCAGGCCCATGTAATTTCGAAATACATAAGTATAGGCTATTTTTAGAGTCCGTATGTGTGGGGAAACAAGAGATAGGGTTGATTTCGGACCCCTCCACCAAGGGCCACGTTATTCCCCCTCTCTTCCTCCATATATACAGCCCTTAGGGCACCGTTTAGACATTGGGTTTTGTTTAGATTAAAGTTCGCCATAGCTGCAACTTCGCGTACTTAGTTTGTGTTCAACGACCAGACAAAGGCGTCATAGAACCCCACCTTGATCAATAAAGCTTTCATCTTATATTCACAATATCCAGATTGCAATCTCAGTTTCTTGCTTGTTCTTCGTTTGCTCGCAGGAAATAGACCGTCATGGTCAGGTTGATCATGCTCCGGCGTGGTCAATAACCTCTCGGAGTTGGTTTAGCGATTGCTAAGGCGCAACGTCCTCGCACGTTCGTAGTCGGATCGTCAAAGTCGACTTCCACCAAAGCGATATCCATCATCTCATCGAAAGACGGGACACCTTTGCCTCTATCAAGTGGTATCAGATTTCTAGGTTGCTCGGTGAGATTTTACAGTTTTTCGTAGTTTAGATCGAGTCTTTTCTTCATACCTATAGTCCACGAAAAAGCCACAAAAAAATTAGGGTTAGTTCATCATATTCGAACCAGTCTGAGCCATTGCATAATCTTTTCTTTATTTGCGTTGTTGAATTTGCAGTTGCATCGTCGTGTCTAGTTGCTGGTCTTAGTGTCTAGTCCTTTAGAGTTTCGAGTTCTGTTCACAAGTTGTCACGCCGTAGCCGCATCATCATCATCACCGCTGCCATATACCACCATCGTCATCACCGCTGCCATATACCACCATCGTCATCACCGCTGCCATATACCACCATCGTCATCACCGCTGCCATCTACCACCATCGACATCACCGCAGCCATATACCACATATCCACCTCCATCACACCAATCCGAGTCCACCTGCAACATATATCTGCCACCAGTTCGAGTTCCACCAGATTCATCTCCGCCACCAGTCCGAGTTCCACCAGATTCATCTCCGCCACCAGTCCGAGTTCCACCAGATTCATCTCCGCCACCAGTCCTAGTCCGAGTCCAGTATTTTTTGTTTTGTTTTCGACTTCCAGATCATGCCATACTCCGAGTCGTGATAGAGAAGGACTTCCGAACTTTCGTGTTACCCGCAGTAGAAAAATAGCTCCAGTTTAAAAAAAACTAAGTCTGGAAAATTCTGGCTAGGAAGTTTCTAGACCATTTGTAGACTTTTTCGAAAAAAATTTGTTGCGGAGCAAAAAAAGAGAAAAAAAATGGTGCAAAAAAAAGAGAGAAAAAAATTCAGAGGGTGCTCCTCCCTTGTTTACGTGCAGCGCCGTGATTTTGTTAGTGTTCTAGGCTTGCGTCTCTAGCACAGTCTAGCCTAGGACCAGCACAGTACCGTCGTTGAGCGTTTATTCAACTTTGCATCTCTGAATTGATTATTGCCGACCCTTTTTGCTACCATATTATAAGCCTTCCCAGCTCCACATACATCTACGTCGTGCGTTTGATTCTCCCTGGTAATCGCTCTATCCAAGCTTTGAGAGTTTTGACTACAACGGTTGCCGATCACCACCTGCTGCTGGGTAAGAACTGGTAAGAATTTGAGATTCGCTTGAAGGATTTGTGACACACCACCACCACCACCGCTTCCTAGTAGTCTGTAGAATCATATTATTTTGTGTTTCTATTGCTGCTAACCATGCCAGGATCACAAGCCGATGAGACTGATTGGGAGAACCTGACGAACAAACAGCTACATGATAAATTTCAGCAAATTATGAGTGGACAGGTTCAAGATGTGCTAAACAGGTTTGACGAGGCCATGGAGAAGATAGATGGCATTGAGAAGACGTTCGAAACAAAGCTTGATAGCAAGTTTAATGAATTGCTCGCGCATTTTCCACAACCACCGCTGGCTGCACCTATCGCACCTCTGCAACAACAACAACAACGCCTCTTTCCGAATAAGTATGGACGAGCGAAGCGTGTTCCTATTGAGGATGGCCAAACTTCTGGTGCTGCTGTTCCTGTTCTTGATGCTTCTTTGGCTCGTGCTACTGCTGCTGCTGGTACCCAGGAGGATGATGAGTATGCGGGCGATTATGAGGATGAGGTTGATCAAAATCAGAACTACGTGCAACCACCAGCACCACCACCAGCAGGTCGACCTCAGGTATATATTCGTAATGGTAGGCCTGCACCACCACCTCAGGTACGAGATGATGTCCATATTCCCAAACTGAAATTGAATATTCCACCATTTGAGGGTAGATATGTTCCTGATATATATCTTACTTGGGAGTTAGAAACTGAACAACGTTTTACATGTTTACAATATCCCGACGAGAGACGGGTTGCTGCTGCTGTTTGTGCTTTCACTAGTTTTGCATGTGTATGGTGGTCTGAACATTGTAGATTATATCCCATTCCAGCTACTTGGGCTGCTTTGAAAACTGCTATGCGTACTCGTTGGGTTCCACCATATTATCAACGTGAATTGCTTCAAAAATTGCAGCGTTTAAGACAAGGAAAAAATTATGTAGAAGAATATTATCAGGAATTACAAACTGACATGATTAGATGTGGTATTGTTGAGGAGAATGAAGCTATGCTTGCACGTTTTATGAGTGGATTAAATAGAGAGATTCAGACCATTCTAGAGTATAAGGAGTATACTAATATCACTCGTTTATTCCATCTTGCTTGTAAAGCTGAACGTGAAGTGCAGGATCGACAAGCAATGGCACGCACTAACTTTTCTGCAATAACATTTTCTTTTCGACAAGCAATATTTTGAAGTCAAGTCGTGAAAGCATAGTATAGCAACGAGACAATGCATCAGCAATAACATTTTCTTTTCCCTTCTTGTGCTTAATGACATAAGGGAAAGTCTTAATGAATTCAACCCATTTAGCATGTCTACGATTCAGTTTAGCTTGACTTCTAATATGTTTCAAAGATTCATGATCAGAGTGTATAACAAATTCTTTGGGCCATAAATAATGTTGTCATGTTTCTAAAGTCCGAACAAGAGCTATCATAAGTAGAATAATTCAGACTAGGTCCACTTAATTTTTCAGAAAAGTATGGAACAGGTTTGCCATCTTGTAATAACACACCTCCTAATCCAATTCCACTAGCATCACATTCAAGCTCAAAAGTCTTATTAAAATCAGGAAGTTGGAGTAAAGGAGCATGTGTCAACTTATCTTTCAATACCGTGAAGGCTTCTTCCTGTGCGGTACCCCAAACAAAAGGCACATCTTTCTTTGTAAGCTCATTGAGAGGTGCAACAATGGTGTTGAAATCTCTCACAAAACGCCTATAGAATCCAGCGAGGCTAAGAAAACTTGTTGTAGGGTTAAACCCTAGAGGGGATCTTTTCACACTTGGAGGAGGAAAAGAAGGAAAACACTCAAGAACACGAGGAACAAAAACTCTTAGACAAACCTAAATATCACATCCACTAGAGTAGCATACATGAGATCCACAAGATTACAAGATCAATCCAAGGATAATAGCACTAGGGTACGGTTCTTCTCACTAGGTGAGGTCTTGCATCCAAAGAGAATCCTCTCCAAGAGGAGGGCTTGATCTCCAAGAGGAGCTTCTCCAATTGGAGGTCTAGATCTCCTAAAGGAGGAAGATGAGCAAAGCCCTCTTTTGTGTTCTATATACTTTGCTAACCTCACAAATGACCTAGGTGAGTTAAGTCTGGGGCGTTACTAGTAACGCCCCACATAAAGTGCCTTTACTATCATAAAGTCTACTTGATTACAGGCCGTTGCAGTGCAGAGTGCCTCTTGACCTCCTGGTGGTCGAGTGAGTCTTCATGGTCGAGTCCTTCAGGCCAGTCGAGTGAATCCTCGTTGGTCGACTGGAAGGCGACCTCTTCTAAGGATGTCCTAGGGTAAGTTACTAGGATCAGGTCCATGATCCTACCCTAGGTACACAACCCCATCACCGGGAGGTAGCTCATCGGGAAACACATCCTCGAATTCCTGCAACAAGTTGGAAAACACTAGAGGAAGAGGATTAGGATTGTTAGTTTTGGTAACCTCATCTTTGCATAGGAGGACAAAGTGGACGACACTCGATGGGTTCTCACACACTTCTCTCATCTCTCTTTTTGTGTCTAGGAGGACTAAGTTTTTCTCTCTTGGCCAAGAGGCGCTCAATTTTTGCTTGTGGCTCTCACTTTCTTTTTGGTGCTGCACTCTCTCACTAGTTTCTCCATGGTGGGTGGAAGCTTGCTTGTCGGCGATCACTTGGCTTGGAGACATTGGTCGAAGCACATACTCCATGCCTTTTATCTTGAAGCTATAGTGGTTGGTTCGTCCGTTGTGGATGACGTCGCGGTCGAATTGCCAAGGTCTTCCCAAAAGAAGGTGGCACACGGACATAGGAACCACATCACACTCTAGGGTGTCCTCGTATGCGCCGATCTTCAAAGACACTTGCACCATGTGCTCCACTTAAATAGTGCCGGAGTCGCTTAGCCATTTCACCTTGTAGGGACAGGGGTGCTTCTTCTTGACCAATTGCAGCTTGGAACATAGCTCTTCACTTGCCAAGTTGTGACAACTACCTCCGTTGATGATGACCTTGATGGAGTGCCCATTGATGCCGGCCTTGGTGTGAAGATGTGGCACCATTGGTCTTCCTCTTGGTGGTGTTGGAGCATCAAGACCTTGGAGACCACGAGAGAGGGACTTGAATCATTGTCACAAAAGACTTGATCATCTTCATCTTCCTTCACGCGCTGGTGCATGGCCACGTGCTCAATGGCTTCCATTTCTTCATCACTCATCGAGTCGTATGTGCCGTCATCGTTGAAGATCATTGTTCGCTTGTTGGTGCATTGGAAGGACTTGTGTCCTCGGCCGCCACATGTGAAGCACTTGAATGAACTTGTCTTGACGGGATCATCGGGAGGCACCGAAGATGAAGGAGTCTTGGATTTGTAGGTGCTTGCTGGAGGACGAGTCGAGGAAGGTGCCACTTGCTTGGAACCTGACTTGTCGCCGGTACTTGGTGATGCTCGAGTTGATGTAGGAGGTGCCGAAGTCGTGGGAGCTTGAGAGTAGGAGTCGTAGGTCTTGGACGAGTACTTGGCGTATTTGAACTCATCTTGCACTTGTCGCTCGGCCTTGGTCGCTTGATGAACTAGCTCAAGAAGGTTGGAGTATGGTTGGAAGTCGGCGATCCGCTTGATTGGGTGGTTGAGGCCGTTCAAGAAGCGTGTCATTGTTTGCTCGTCATCTTCCTTGACATTGGCTTGTATCATGGCAATCTCGATTTCTTGGTAGTATTCTTCCACCGTCTTTGTGCCTTGCTTGAGGAGTTGCAACTTCTTGAAAAGATCTCGAGTGTAGTGAGTAGGCACAAAGCGGGCTCTCATGACTTCCTTCATTGCTTCCCAAGTTGTGATTGGTGGTTCGCCTCTTGTATGTCGTCGCTCGATCACTTGTTCCCACCAAATGAGGACGTAGTCTTGGAACTTGAGGGAGGCCATGGCGATCTTCTTTTCTTCATCTTAGTTGTGGAGGCAAAAAATCGTGTCCACCTTCAATGCCCAAGAGAGATATTCTTTGGGATCATTGCTTCCGGAGAACTTTGGCATGGTGAACTTGAGCTTGCCGTAGCGGAGTTCTTCATCTTGATAGCGATTGTGATATCGCTCTTGCCTTGGAAAGTCCTCAAATGCTCGTTCCTCGTGATGTCACTCTTGGCATGGAGGAGGGTCTTGAATCACTTGTTCCACTTGGTGTCTCTCTTGTCTTGGAGGAGGGTGAGGAATGTGCGCTTGGTTGCTCCTTTCTTGTTGCTCTTCGCGTCGGGCTACTTCTTCTTGTATCTCGCGACGAAGAGCTTCCTCTTGTTCTCGCACTTGGCGGTTGCGGTCTTCGACGGCTCTAGTGGCCTTGTCGAGTGTGTGTTGTGCTTCGAGTGCTTGAGCTTCACATTCGAGGGCTTGTGCTTCACGACGCTCTTGTACTTGTTGAAGTGCATCACTGTCTTGAGGGACTTGACGTGGTACTTGTGGAGGTATTTGCTCTTGCTCCATTGCTCCTTGAGGGACTTGGTGTCGCATCCGTTCACGTGCTCGAACTCGGTCTTGTAAGCCATTGCCATGGAATGGATTTTCTTGATCTTGGTGATCTTGAGGATGATCATGTCGAGGAAGGCGAGCTCGTGGCGGACTTGCATCATAAGAGGAGTAGTCCGAAGATTGCCGAATTGTACGGTGACTTGTGTGGCGCCGTCTTGAAGAAGCGGATGAGGAAGACGGGCGTTGCACGATCATGTTGCATAGCTCTTCCATTTGTGTGTTGAACTTGTCGTCGATGTTTTGACGAAGGTCGGAGGCGAGTTGCCCCAAGCGTTCACCCAATGCGATGTTTTCTTAATGAAGCGCTCGTTGCATGATGAAGAAGTGGTTCTTGGAGATGAAGCCGGAATCATCACCTTGCTCCTCGAAAAATGGGTTCGACAACGAGTTTGGCCTAAACATCATAACCAAGTGGGGTGAGTAGGAAAAATGAGAGAACAATACCAAAGTTACCTTCTCCAAGGATTGAGGATGTACCAAGTGTCACTCAATGTAATGCCACAATAGGAGAATTGGAACTGGGTTTGTTTCTCACACCTACAGATAAGAGGCTTATGGAGTAGCTCGGTTAGGATGGTGGCAAAAATTTCAAGCAAATGTTAGTCAAGATATTGATAAGGTTGAGAAGGTTCACAAAAATGCAAGTAAAGCAAATAGATCAAACCCAAAGGTATCACTAGGTACACACGCACGGAAGATAGATGGGATCCGCACAACCAAGGAGTGAGCTCAAAATGTGCAACCACGGAAAATGCTCTTGTTGTGCGAATGCTCGTGAGACACTAGCTCGATTGCTCAAATGGGCAAGATACGCTTGTGCACCTACCTATGGGAGAACCGTGCCGTCTTCAATCCCAACTATGGTATATATGCGATGACCAAGTTGATATAACTATGCAAATGGCTCAACTCTATTGCTTACAAGCTCTTTGTTGCTCCTCTTTTGCTTAAAAGCTTTTTTTCTCTATGCTTGATGCTCTAGCCTAGTATGATATGAGACAACTATATATGATATGCACGGGAGAGACTTATGGCACAGGGATGATAACACGATCACTACGGTGCACAATAGCATGGCCCGGCAATTCTCAACTTGCTAGTCTCGATGGGTAAGCGACGCAAATTGGCTTGGGCTATCAATGCAAAAGCAAGGTAAGGAGTAAGTGTCGTCGAGGTTACCGTCCTTTCTTACGGTTAGCAGTGAAGATGACTTCGAGTCGATGATGGTGATGACGATGTCACACGCTCCTAAGTAGCCGAAACACCTTAGGAAATGAAAATGGCAACGCAAAACCGGTCAAATGCGGAAGGTGGGTGTTTATGTGATGAATTTTTGGATGGGGGCTAATGTTGGTGGTAGTGGGATGAGTGATGGGGGATGTCAAGAGCTTCCAAATGAGCTAAAGAACATGAAAAATGGACTTGGGAGGTGGAAGTTATGGCCAAATTGGTGGAGGTCTTGGGCTGATTCGGGGGGGTGCGGGCACCCGGGGGTGTGGGGTGCGGGTGCCCGGGGTCAGCTAGGCGAAATGGCTCGGGGGTGCGGGTGCCCGGTGGTCCGAGGTGCGGGCACCCGGGGGTCTTCGGTTTGGGCGGAAATTTTGGGGGAAAAGCAAAATTCCGTGGATTTCACGGTGGGAAGGGTGGGGATTGTTGGGGAGGGTCTAGATCCACTTGCCAAACATCAAATCCATGGAGTTAAAAGAACCAAATCTCACAAGATCCAACAAATTGCAAGAATTCTTTTTGGGGCTATTTTTGTGGGGATTTTCGAATTTGGACGAAAAACAACAAAATCAAGCTAGAAAATGGGGGGATGGGATTCCAAGATGTGAATAAACCTTGCTCATGATACCAAGATGTTGTAGGGTCAAACCCTAGAGGGGATCTTTTCACACTTGGAGGAGGAACAGAAGGAAAACACTCAAGAACACAAGGAACAAAAACTCTCAAACAAACCCAAATATCACATCCAGTAGAGTAGCATACATGAGATCCACAAGATTACAAGATCAATCCAAGGATAATAGCACTAGGGTAAGGTTCTTCTCACTAGGTGAGGTCTTGCATCCAAAGAGGATCTTCTCCAAGAGGAGGGCTTGATCTCCAAGAGGAGCTTCTCCAAGTGGAGGTCTAGATCTCCTAAAGGAGGAAGATGAGCAAAGCCCTCTTTTGTGTTCCAAATACTTTGCTAACCTCACAAATGACCTAGGAGGTGCCCTTATATAGTCTAGGGACGAAACAAGTTAAGAGAGCGGGATACAAAGGCCAAAAGGCCGAAAACGTGCGGCTGGACCGAAGGGATCCGGGCACCCGGGCAACTTGTGTCGGGCACCCGGCCTGCTCAGGGGGCGGCTGGTGGGTGGTCGGGCACCCGGGGGCCCAAGACCCGGGCACCCGGGGAGCCCTTGAGGTCACCAGGTGGGGTGGCCGGGCACCCGGGGCAGCGCCCAGCAGCTGCAGGTGCTGGGGCCGGGCACCTGGCCAGCCAAGGCCCAGGCACCCGGGGGCGCGGCTAGAGGTGGGCAGGAGCCCGATCACCCGGGGGCTGCAGGTGCCAGGCACCAGGGGTGTCCAGGGGTTTTTGCCCCTCCTCCTCCTTCTTCGCTCTTCTTGATCTCTCCATCCTTCTCTTGCTCCATGGTTGCTCGCAGCTTCACCTTCTCCTTCCCACGATCATCTTCTTGGTACCCTAGAATGCATAACATGTCTTTATGAGGTAGAACCCAATTCTCATGCGAATCCGAACGAAACTCGAAGAGGAGAGAGTCAAGCTCGTTCTCGATGGTGCATGCACGTGCTCTTGTCAACGGTGCACTCGGTGCTTGCGGTGGTGATGGACTGTCGGTGCGGGTACACGCGGGATGCTCCGCATCAAAACTCCTCAATTGTGTGACCGTTTTGGGCTGCGGCCAACTCTCAATAGCTTCAATCTTGGCTTTGTCAACTTCAATTCCCTGTGGAGTAACAACATAGCCAAGAAAAGATACTCGGTCGGTGCAAAAGGTGCACTTAGCAAGGTTACCAAACAAACGTGCATGACGTAGAGCAATAAAAACAGCACGTAAATGTTCCAAATGTTCTTCCAAAATCTTCTATAAATTAATATGTCATCAAAGTAAACTACCACAAATCATCCAATGAAAGCACGTAAAACTTCATTCATTAATCTCATGAAAGTACTAGGTGCATTAGTTAACCCCAAAAGGCATGACTAACCACTCATATAATCCAAACTTAGTTTTAAATGTTGTTTTCCATTCATCTCCCAATTTCATACGAATTTGATGGTATCCACTATGCAAATCAACTGTGGAGAATATTGTAGAGCCACTCAATTCATCAAGCATATCATCAAGCCTAGGAATAGGATGACGATAACGAATAGTAATATTATTAATGCCTCTACAATCAACACACATACGTGATGTACCATCCTTTTTCAGCACTAGAATAATAGGAACAGCACAAGGACTAAGGGATTCACATATATAACCTTTGTCGAGCAGCTCCTGTACTTGACGCATAATCTCCTTCGTCTCCTCTGGATTGGTACGGTATGGTGCACGGTTGGGTAATGATGCACCGGGAATTAAGTCAATCCGATGCTCAATCCTCGAATGGGAGGTAATCCCGATGTTACGTCTTGTGGAAAGATGTCAGCGAACTCCTACAAAATGTTAGTGACAACAGGAGGCAAAGAGGAAGGCACGTCCTCGAATGAAAATAATGCCTCTTTGCACACAAAAGCATAGAAAATAGATTTGCTGAAATCCAGCTCATCAATTTCAGATTTAGTGGCAAGTAAACATGCACTTTTCACTTTAATTTCAGAAGCAACACTAGATGGTTTACTATTAGGCTTCATTTGTTGCTCAAATTGTTTTGCCACAATCTGATTTTCACTCTTATTTTTCTCCTGTTTTGCTTTCTTAGCTCTATTAATATCATCTTTCAAAATGGAATCAGGAGTCATAGGAAGCAAAGTAATATTTTTATCCTGATGAACAAGAGTATACTGATTGTTTCTACCATGGTGTATAGAATTTTCATCAAATTGCCATGGTTGACCAAGTAATAAGGAACATGCTTGCATAGGTACCACATCACAATCAACATAATTAGCATATGTAGAGATACTAAAATGCACACGAACAGTACGTATTACCTTAACGTTGCCGCTGTTGTTGAACCATTGGATGTACTAAGGATGTGGATGTGGTCTTGTGGTGAGAGATAGCTTCTCCACCATCTCCATGCTAGCCAAGTTGTTGCAGCTCCCTCCGTCTATGATGACGCGCACAAAACGTTCCATCACAATGCCCTTTGTATGGAACAAATTGTGCCTCTGATTTTGCTCAGCTTGTGCGACCTGCACACTCAAAACACGTTGAGCAACTAAACATTCATACCTGTCAGCGTCTTCAGGAGCCATGTATTACGTCTCATGATCAGAATCATCTCCACCAAGCTCTTCACGTGTAATAAGAGCCAAAGTCGCCTCATCATAGTCATTAGCGGACTCATACCCACCATCCTCAGTAGCAATCATCACACGCTGAGATTTGCATTCTCTCACATAATGACCTCTTCCCTTACAACAACGACAAATAATATCACTTGTGTGCCATGTTCATACCATGGAAGAAGAAAGAACTCTGTGCAGGCCCGGCAAGTGCGCTCTTGGCAGATAATGGTGGTTGTGCCTCCTTTCTTGTATCACGACTGGAGGTGGCACCTGATGGAGGTGCTGCTGCAGTTGAAGTAGAAGATGCACGCTGTATCCAAGATGAAGGTCGGCCTGCTGAAAAGTTAGTTCGTGCCAATGCTTGTCGATCCTGCACTTCACGTTCAGCTTTACAAGCAAGATGGAATAAACGAGTGATATTAGTATACTCCTTATACTCTAGAATGGTCTGAATCTCTCTATTTAATCAACCCATAAAACCTGCAAGCATAGCTTCATTCTCCTCAACAATACCACATCTAATCATGCCAGTTTGTAATTCCTGATAATATTCTTCTACAGAATTTTTCCCTTGTCTTAAACGCTGCAATTTTTGAAGCAATTCACGTTGATAATATGGTGGAACCCAACGAGTACGCATAGCAGTTTTCAAAGCAGCCCTAGTAGTTGGAATAGGATATAATCTACAATGTTCAGACCACAATACACATGCAAAACTAGTGAAAGCACAAATAGCAGCAACAACCAGTCTCTCCTCAGGATATTGTAAACATGTAAAACGTTGTTCAATTTCTAACTCACAAGTAAGATATATATCAGGAACATATCTACCCTCAAATGGTGGAATATTCAATTTCAGTTTAGGAATATGGTCATTATCTCGTACCTGAGGTGGTGGTGCAGGCCTACCGTTGCCAATATATACCTGAGGTCAACCTGCTGGTGGTGGTGCTGGTGGCTGCACGTAGTTCTGATTTTGATCAACCTCATCCTCATAATAGTCCTCCACCTCTGCAGTAGCAGCAAGAGCTACAGAAGCACCAACAACTGTAGCAGCGACACCAGAATTTTGTCCTGGCTCAATAGGAACACGCTGTGCTCGCCCTACTATATCGCGGCGTAGAGCTGGTTGTGGGAGATGTTTGAGTAATTCATCAAACTTGGCATCCAACTTGGTGTCAATTGACTTCTCGATGTCATCCATCTTCTCCATTGCCTTTCCAAAGCTGACCATCACGTCTTCCACCTGTTGACCCAACATTTGATGAAACTTATCATGAAGCTCCTTGTTCGTCATGTTCTCCTAGTCAATCTCGTCTGCATGTGTTCTTGCCATAGTTAGCAGCAATAGAAACTGACAATAATACGATCCTACAGACTACTGGAATATGGTGGCGGTGGGGTGTAACAAATCCTTCAAGAGAATCTCAAATTCTTACCAGTTCTTACCCAGCAGCAGGTGGTGATCGGCAACCGTTGTTGTCAAAACTCTCAAAGCTTGGATAGAGCGATTACCAGGGAGAGTCAAACGCACACGTAGATGTATGTGGAGCTGGGAAGGCTTATAATATGGTAGCAAAAAAGGTCAGCAATAATCAATTCAAAGATGCAAAGTTGAGTAAACGCTCAACGACGGTACTGTGCTGGTCCTAGGCTAGACCGTGCTAGAGACGCGACCCTAGAACACTAACAAAATCACGGCGCGACACGTAATCAAGGGAGGAGCACACTCTGAATTTTTTTCCTTTTTTTCACTTTTTTTTGCTCCGCAACAATTTTTTCAAAAAAGTCTACAAATGGCCTAAAAACTGCCTAGCCAAACGTCGTAGGCCTAAAAGTCACGACTAGGAGTATGGCATGATCTTGAAATCCAAAACAGAGTAACAAAATACTGGACTCGGACTAGGACTGGTGACGGAGATGAATCTGGTGGAACTCGGACTGGTGGCGGAGATGAATCTGATGGAACTCGGACTGGTGGCGGATATATGTTGCAGGTGGACTCGAATTGGCGTGATGGTGGCAGATATGTGGTGGCGTATATGGACTCGAATTGGCGGTGAATATGTGGTGGTGGTATATAGCAGCGGCGATGAAGTTGGTGCGGTGGTGGTATATGGCAGCAGCAATGATGATGATGAGGTGGTGATATATGGCAGCGGCGACGTGACAACCTGTGAACAGAACTTGAAACTCTAAAGGACTAGACGCTATGACCAGCAACTTGACACGACGATGCAACCACAAATTCAACAAAGCAAATACAGAAGAGATTATGCAAAGGCTCAGATTGATTCAGATAGGATGAACTAACCCTAATTTTTTTTGGCTTTTTCGTGGACTATAGGCATGAAGAAAAGACTCGACCTAAACTACATAAAACTGTAAAATCTCACCGAGCAACCTAAAAATCTGATACCACTTGATAGAGGCAAAGGTGTCCCGTCTTTCGATGAGATGGTGGCTATCGTTTTGGTGGAAGTCAAATTTGATGATCCGACTACGAACATGCGAGGACGTCGCGCCTTAGCAATCGCTAAACCAACTCCGAGAGGTTATTGACTACGCCGGAGCACGATCAACCTGACCATGAAGGTCTATTTCCTGCAAGCAAACGAAGAACAAGCAAGAAACTAAGATTGCAATCTGGATATTGCGAATAACAGAGGAAAGCTTTATTAATGAAGTTGGTGTTCTATGACGCCTTTGTCTGGTTGTTAAACACAAACGAAGTACGTGAAGTTGCAGCTATGGCGAACTTTTAATCTAAACAAAACCCAAAGTCTAAACGGTGCCCTAAGGGCTGTATATATGGAGGAAGAGGGGGGAATTTCGTGGCCCTTGGTGGAGGGGTCCGAAAACAACCATATCTCTTGTTTCCCCACACATACGGACTCCAAAAATAGCCTATACTTATGTATTTGGAAATTACATGGGCCTGGCCCAATGGAAAGTTGACGCAGCACCTATAATATCCTCTGGATGAAATTTATGAAGTGGCATCTTGTATATTTTGTCCAAGGCTTCATGCACTTGTTATGGTAGCTTCAAAGCCCTGAAATCATCACTTGTGACTCCGTTCTTGTTCCCCTTGGGCATTCCATCATCTCCATGCTTGTTCTTGCTCCAATGTTCATCCTTCTCCAAGCTAGGCCCTTCATTTGTAAGCAAAACAAATGTATCCAATTTAGGCAGCATCATATTCTTATGAACGTTACAATCATTACCAAGAAACGAAAGTACCTGGTAATTTAGTTGGCGTGCGCGAGCTCTAGTAATTGGTCCAGTATGTATTGCAGCAGGGGCTGTGGGTGTAACAATGGTATTGATGTCCTCATCAGATCTTCTCACATGGAGGTCTTGAACTCCATGGGAGTGGTGGTCTCTCTCTCTCAACAGTAGAGGAAGGTAGGAGCAAAGCTCATATACAAATGAGTTGTCACTTTTCTAACCCTAGAAAAGATGAGGGGGGGGGGGTCTATTTATAGTCTAAGCCACGAAGGGGTAAGTGGGAGAGGGATACAAGGCCAAAGGCCTGGCTGCGCACAGGCAGTGTCGGATGTCCATTCGGGGTCGGACGTCCGGTCGCTCGCGGGGGTCCGGTCATCCAGAGGGTGTCGGACTTCCGACTTTTGGCTCTGGACAGGTGGCGCCGGTCGTCCGGTCAGCGTCGGTCATCCATGCGCTGGGACTTGTCAGTCGTCCGCAAGATGTCGATCGTCCGGCCGTTATAGATCTCCTGGGTGGTCCTGGCATGGTCGTGTCGGACCTCCGGTGGACGCCAGTCGTCCGAGCACTGTAGAGTGTCGGACGTCCGATGGCACGTCGGACGTCCGACCGCTGTAGACTCCGCAACTCCATCTTCTTCCGTCTTCTCTTCCATGCTTCCCTCACGGATGGTGTAGTTGTTCCTTGGCGCTTGCACTCCTCCTCGTTATCTGTAGTGTTCCAACAATACCTATGCATGCACACGAGTGGAGTATCAAGTAGTATACCATCCTCGAAGGGGTCAAGTGAACACGTGTAAAAGAGAAGATTCACCTTTATGTATGCAAAGTAGAGGTAGCACGTGTCACTTGCCAAATGGACTCTTGACATGGTGATGAACGTAGGATGCTCTGCATCAGTACTCTAGGCCTCCTAGCCAAGCGGGGAGTATCTTATGAATTCGCATGCTCACCGCAAGCAATTTGAGTGCTTGTGGGTTCGACACAAAATCTGAATGACAAAGTTATGACTGTTTTAGTGAACATCCGTCCAGTCAATGGCAGTCCTTGAAAGTGCTTCATTTTCCCGTGCGCTTTTTGCCTGACCGCCCCAAAATTTCTTGTCCTCTATAGTGGAGATATTGTTCCACATATATATTGACTGATGCCAGGAATGCCCTTTTGTTCTTGGCATTCATGCGCATGAGTTACAGCATGCCATCCGGCGAAAACAAGGAGAATAAGGCATATAGCCGCTGGATTTTTTCAATTTACGACCAAATGAGATTGCCCGGTTCAGAGAGCATCTGCAGAAAGGTATGTTTGTCCCTACCAGGGGGGGCTAATGTCTATAAGCAACATAATCTCTCGAATTTCCTTCAAAACGAAGTGCCAATGGGTTCAGAAACTTGTCCGAAAAACATCGGCGAATGATGTTATTTGACTTTCAGGGCCAAATAGTCCTGCATAAGGCCAAATTTGAGGGTTCTCCAGGCCTCCTGGCGCAAGCAGGGAGTATTTTCTGGATTCGCACGCTCGCTGTGAGAAGTATGAGTACTTGTGGCTCTGACACGGACTCCGAATGGCAAAGTTATGACCATTTTAGTGAACATCGGTCCATTCTACGCCAGTCCCTGAAAGTACTTCATTTTCCCCTGGCCCTTTTTGCCTGACCGCCCTAAAATTTCATGTCCTCTATAGTAGAGATATTGTTTCCACATATATATTGACAGATGCCACTAATGCCCTTTTGTTCTTGGCGTTCACGCGCATGAGTTACAGCGTACCATCCGACGAAAACAAGGAGAATAAGGCATATCGCCGCTGGATTTTCTTCAATTTACGACCAAATGAGATTACCCGGATCATAGAGCATCTGCAGAAAGGTACGTTTGTCCCTACCGGGGGGCTAATGTCTATAAGCAACATAACCTCTTGAATTTCCTTCAAAAGGAAGTGCCAATGGGTTCAGAAACTTGTCCAAAAAACATCGGCGAATGATGTTCTTTGAATTTCAGGGCCAAAAAGTCTTGCTTAAGGCCGAATTTGAGGTTATTCCGGGCCTCCTAGCACAAGCAGGGAGTATTTTGTGGATTCGCACGCTCGTCGCGAGCAGTTTGAGTACTTGTGGGTCGGACACTGACTCCGAATGACAAAGTTATGACCGTTTTAGTGAAAATCTATCCATTCTATGGCAGTCCTTGAAAGTACTTCATTTTCCCGCATGCTTTTTGCCTGACCGCCCCGAAATTTCTTGTCCTATATAGTGGACATATCATTTCCACATATATATATATTGACCGATGCCAGGAATGCCCTTTTGTTCTTGGCTTTCATGTGCATGAGTTACAGCATGCCATCCGGCGAAAACAAGGAGAATAACGCACATAGCCGCTGGATTTTTCCAATTTACGACCAAATGAGATTGCCCGGAGCATATAGCATCTGCAGAAAGGTACATTTGTCCCTACCAGAGGGCCTAATGTCTATAAGCAACACAATCTCTCAAATTTCCTTCAAAAGGAAGTGACAATGGGTCAATAAACTTGTCCGAAACACAACCACGAATGATGTTCTTTGACTTTCAGGGCAAGAAAGTCCTGCTTAAAGCCGAATTCGAGGGTACTCCTGGCCTCCTGGCGCAAGCGGGGAGTATTTTATGGATTCGCATGCTCACCGCGAGTAGTTTGAGTACTTGTCGGTCCGACACGGACTCCGAATGACAATGTTATGACCGTTTTAGTGAACATCGGTCTATTCTATGGCAGTCCTTGAAAGTACTTCATTTTCCCGTGTGCTTTTTGCCTGACCGCCCCAAAACTTCTTGTCCTCTATAGTGGAGATATTGTTTCCAAATAGATATTGACCAATGCCAGGAATGCCCTTTTGTAATTAGCTTTCACGCGCATGAGTTACAGCATGCCATCCGGCGAAACCAAGGAGAATAAGGCATATAGCCGTTGGATTTTCTTCAATTTACGGCCAAATGAGATTGCCCGGATCATAGAGCATCTGCAAAAAGGTACGTTTGTCCCTACCAGGGGGGCTAATGTCTATAAGCAACATAACCTCTTGAATTTCCTTCAAAAGAAAGTGCCAATGGGTTCAGAAACTAGTCCGAAAAACATCGGCGAATGATGTTCTTTGACTTTCAGGGCCAAAAAGTCTTGCTTAAGGCCGAATTTGAGGGTATTCCGAGCCTCCTAGCACAAGCGAGGAGTATTTTCTGGATTCGCACACTCGTCGCGAGTAGTTTGAGTACTTGTGGGTCGGACACAGACTCCGAATGACAAAGTTATGACTGTTTTAGTGAACATCTGTCCATTCTATGGCAGTCCTTGAAAGTACTTCATTTTCCCGTGCGCTTTTTGCCTGACCGCCCCGAAATTTCTTGTCCTATAGAGTGGAGATATCATTTCCACATATATACTGACGGATGCCAGGAATGCACTTTTGTTCTTGGCTTTCACGCGCATGAGTTACAGCATGCCATCCGGCGAAAACAAGGAGAATAAGGCATATAACCGCTGGATTTTTCCAATTTACGACCAAATGAGATTGCCCGGATCATAGAGCATATGCAGAAAGGTACGTTTGTCTCTACCAGGGGGCTAATGTCTATAAGCAACATAATCTGTCAAATTCCATCAAAAAGAAATGGCAATGGGTTTACAAACTTGTCCGAAAGACAGCGGCGAATGATGTTGTTTGACTTTCAAGGCAAAAAAGTCCTGCTTAAGGCCGAATTTGAGGGTACTCCAGGCCTCCTGGTGCAAGCAGTTAGAATTTCCTAGATTCGCATGCTCACCGCGAGAAATTTGAGTACTGGTGGGTCCGACACGGAATCCGAACGATGAGGACATCAATACCATTGTTACACCCACAGCCCCTGCTGCTCTACATACTAGACCAATTACTAGAGCTCGCGCACGCTAATTAAATTACCAGGTACTTTCAATTCTTGGTAATGATTCTAATGTTCATGAGAATATGATGCTGCCTAAATTGGATACATTTATTTTGCTTACAAATGAAGGGCCTAGCTTGGAGAAGGATGAATATTGGAGCAAGAACAAGCATGGAGATGATGGCATGCACAAGGGGAATAAAAACGGAGTTACAAGTGATGATTTCAAGACGTTAAAGCCACCATAATGAGTGCATGAAGCTCTGGACGAAATATACAAGATGGCTACTTCATAACTTTCGTCCAGAGGCTATTCTAGGTGCCGCGTCACCTTACTATTGGGCCAGGCCCATGTATTTTCGAAATACTTGAGTATAGGCTGTTTTTAGAGTCCGTATGTGTGGGAAAACAAGAGATAGGATTGGTTTCGGACCCCTTCCCCAAGGGCCATGAAATTCCCCCCCTCTTCCTCCATATATATAGCCCTTAGGGCGTCGTTTAGACTTTGGGTTTTGTTTAGATTAAAGTTCGCCATAGCTGCAACTTCGCGTACTTTGTTTGTGTTCAACGACCAGACAAAGGCGTCACAGAACCCCACCTATATTAATAAAGCTTTCCTATTATATTCGCAATATCCAGATTCCAATCTTAGTTTCTTGCTTGTTCTTCGTTTGCTCGCAGGAAAACAGACCCTCGTGGTCAGGTTGATCGTGCTCCGGCGTGGTCAATAACCCCTCGGAAGTTGGTTTAGCGATTGCTAAGGCGCGACGTCTCGCACGTTCGTAGTCGGATCGTCATGGTTGACTCCCACAGAAAACGATAGCCACCATCTTATCGAAAGACGGGACACATTTGCCTCTATCAAGTGGTATCAGAGCCAGGTTGCCAGGAGAGATTTTACAGTTTTTCGTAGTTGAGATCGAGTTTGTTCTTCATACCTAGAGTCCATGAAAATAGGGTAGTTCCTCATATCCGAACCAATCTGAGCCTTTGTATAATCTTTTTAGGGTTTTGCATTGTTGAATTTGCGGTTGCATCGTCGTGTCTAGTTGCTGGTCATTAGTGTCTAGTCCTTTAGAGTTTCGAGTTCTATTCACTAGTTGTCACACTGCCGCCGCATCATCATCGTCACCGCTACCATATACCCGCCATCATCATCACCGCTGCCATATACCACCATCGTCATCACCACTGCCATATACCACCATCGTCATCACCGCTGCCATCTACCACCATCGTCATCACCGCAGCCATATACCACCATCGTCATCACCGCAGCCATATACCACATATCCACCGCCATCACGATAATCCAAGTCCACCTGCAACATATATCCGCCACCAGTCCGAGTTCCACCAGATTCATCTCCGCCACCAGTGCGAGTTCCACCAGATTCATCTCTGCCACCAGTCCTAGTCCGAGTCCAGTATTTTGTTACTCTGTTTTGGATTTCGAGATCACGCCATACTTCGGGTCATGACAGAGAAGGACTCCCGAACTTCCGTGTTACCCGCAGTAGAAAAATAGTTCCAGTTAAAAAAAAACTAAGTCTAGAAAATTCTGGCTAGGCAGTTTCTAGACCATTTGTAGACTTTTTCAAAAAAATTGTTGCGGAGAAAAAAAAGAGAAAAAAAAGTGCAAACAAAAGTGAAAAAAAGAGAGAGAAAAAATTCAGAGTGTGCTCCTTCCTTGTTTACGTGCATCGTCGTGATTTTGTTAGTGTTCTAGGCTCACGTCTCTAGCACGGTCTAGCCTAGGACCGGCACAGTACCGTCGTTGAGCGTTTATTCAACTTTGCATCTCTGAATTGATTATTGCTGACCTTTTTTGCTACCATATTATAAGCCTTCCCAGCTCCACATATATCTACGTCGTGCGCTTGACTCTCCTTGGTAATTGCTCTATCCAAGCTTTGAGAGTTTTGACTACAACGGTTGCCGATCACCACCTGCTGCTGGGTAAGAACTGGTAAGAATTTGAGATTCGCTTGACGGATTTGTGACACCCCACCACCACCATTTCCAGTAGTCTGTAGGATCATATTCTTGTCTATTTCTATTGCTGCTAACTATGGTAGGACAACAAGCCGATGAGATTGACTGGGAGAACATGACGAACAAGGAGCTTCATGATAAGTTTCATCAAATGTTGGGTCAACAGGTGGAAGACGTGATGGCCAGCTTTGGAAAGGCAATGGAGAAGATGGATGACATTGAGAAGACAATTGACACCAAGTTGGATGCCAAGTTCGATGAATTACTCAAACGTCTCCCACCACCAGTTTCACGCCACGATACAGTAGGGCGAGCATAGCGTATTCCTATTGAGCCAAGACAAAATTCTGGTGCCGCTGTTACTGCTGTTGGTGCTTCTGTAGCCCCTGCTCCTACTGCAGAGGTGGAGGACTATTACGAGGATGAGGTTGATCAAAATCAGAACTACGTGCAGCCACCAGCACCACCACCAGCAGGTCGACCTCAAGTATATATTCGCAATGGTAGGCCTGCACCACCACCTCAGGTACGAGATAATGACCATATTCCTAAACTGAAATTGAATATTCTATCGCTTGAGGGTAGATATGTTCCTGATATATATCTTACTTGGGATTTAGAAACTGAACAACGTTTTACATGTTTACAATATCCTGAGGAGAGACGGGTTGCTGCTGCTGTTTTTGCTTTCACTAGTTTTGCATGTGTATGGTGGTCTGAACATTGTAGATTATATCCTATTCCAGCTACTTGGGCTGCTTTGAAAACTGCTATGCGTACTCGTTGGGTTCCACCATATTATCAACGAGAATTGCTTCAAAAATTGCAGCGTTTAAAACAAGGAAAAAATTCTATAGAAGAATATTATCAGGAATTACAAAACTGGCATGATTAGATGTGGTATTGTTGAGGAGAATGAAGCAATGCTTGCACGTTTCATGGATGGATTAAATAGAGAGATTCAGACAATTCTAGAGTATAAGGAGTATACTAATATCACTCGTTTATTCCATCTTGCTTGTAAAGCTGAACATGAAGTGCAGGATCGACAAGCATTAGCGCGAACTAACTTTTCTGCCGGTCGACCTTCATCATGGACATCGCGTGCATCTTCTACTTCCACTGCGCCGGCACCTACATCAGGTGCCACCTCCAACCGTGATACAAGAAAGCAGGCACAACCACCGGTATCTGCCAAGTGTGCACCTGCCGGGCCTGCACAGAGCTCTTCTTCTTCCATGGTATCAACCGGGCACACAAGTTGATGCGAAGCATCCCACGTTCATCCCCATGTACACTCCGACTACTCTCCAAGCCCCAAGAGGACATATGACGAGACCTCGAACATACGCCATTGGACACAAGGTGAATTCACTCCTCTTCGAACCGTCACTTTCCGCATATGAGACATGGCTACTACCTCATGCATGGACCTTGCGTACACTCAGGTACAACCAAGATGACCATGGAGAATCCAAGGACCAAGGCCAAGCATGGAAGAGAAGACGGAAGAAAGGAGAAGAAGAAGACGGAGCGGCTGTTGGAGCCAGGCCGGACATCCAGACCGTCGTCCGGATCATCCGGGCTCAGCCGGATCATCCGGACTCGCCTCCGGATCATCCGGGTAAATCACACCGAAGACTACAGAAGCCTCCCCCCTGAAGCCGGATCATCCGGACCCCGTCCCGGATCATCTGGACCCTGCCCGGACGTCCGGACCGCCAGCCGGACATCCGGCCCTGCGCCTCCACCAGCCGAGTCTCTAGATCATCCGGGCCTCCACCCGGACCATCCGGACCAGCCCGGATCATCCGGCCAGCGCCTGTGTGCGCGTGTTGGGCTGAGCCCGTGTACCCCTTCGACCCCCTAGCCTATAAATAGGACTCCTCCTCCTCCTTTTGAGACTTAGAGTTGATTTAGCTCAAGTTAGAGATAGAGCCTCGCTCATCCATCGGATCTCCTCCTCGTGAGAGACCGCGGCCTCTTCAGAGCAGATCCTATCGGATTCAAGATCCCCTCGTGGGAAGATCCCCTTGTGGATTCAAGACCTCCTCACGGAGAAGATCGGTTAACTTTGTATCCTTACCTTTGTTGACTTTGGATCTCGTGTATCTCTTTGTGTTCTTCGATCTAGCACTTGTGTGACCGATTCCTTGTTGGTTGAGTGTTTTCCCTCGTTCCTCCCCGTGATTTCCTCGTGTTCTCCCGCTCGTTCTTCGTGTCTCCTCGTAGGATCCACTCCAAACGTGAAAGATCGACGCTATAGGGTTCCACCCTACATCACAAGTGATATTATTTGTCGTCGTTGTAAGGGAAGAGGTCATTATGCGAGGGATTGCAAATCTCAGCGTGTGATGATTGCTACTGAGGATGGTGGGTATGAGTCCGCTAGTGACTATGATGAGGAGACTTTGGCTCTTATACACGTGAAGAACACGGTGGAGATGATTCTGATCATGAGACGCAATACATGGCTTCTGAAGGTGCTGACAGGTATGAATGTTTAGTTGCTCAGCGTGTTTTGAGTGCGCAGGTCACACAAGCTGAGAAAAATCAGAGGCATAATTTGTTCCATACAAAGGGAGTTGTAAAGGAATGTTTTGTGCGCGTCATCATAGATGGAGGGAGCTGCAACAACTTGGCTAGCATGGAGATGGTGGAGAAGCTATCTCTCAACACAAGACCACATCCACATCCTTACTACATCCAATGGTTCAACAACAGCGGCAAGGTTAAGGTAACACGTACTGTTCGTGTGCATTTTAGTATCTCTAGGCTAGATGATATGTTATCGTCATCCTATTCCTAGGCTAGATGATATGCTTCACTACAGGAATCAGCTACTTTGCTGTCTGCCACGGCGGACGACAAAGGCATGAACGGTGGACGGCAAACGTGGACGGAAAAGTAAGATCCAACAAACAGCTACTTTGCCGTCTACTTTAAGCGGCTGACGGCAAAGGGTCCTTTGCCATCAGCAGTAGACGGCAAAGAAAGAAGACGACAAAAAATTCTCTGTTAGTCCGTTAGGTGGCTAACGGCAGCCCTTTGCTGTCCGCCGTATGATGTCAGCTAGACGTCACCACTCTTTGCCGTCTGCCACTGTAGGCAAACTGGCCAAATGGGTCAGCTCCCAGGAAGCACAGTTGGCTGCCACGTGTCCTGTTTGCCGTCCGCGGCGGACGGCAAAGAGGCCGTTGCCGTCGGTGGCAGACGGCAAAGAGCCTGTATATTGGCTCTTTTTTTGTTTTTTCTGAATCCAACAATTTTCACAGCAAATATATATGACATATATAGATATATTTCATAGGGCTATTTAACAGCAAATATATCACATATATATCCAGCACATAAATAAGTTTCATCCATTCATACATAAGCAAGTTCCATCCATACACATTGTTCCATCCATATACATATTACAATGCAAAGTTTGATCAAGATGGCAAGTTCCATCATGGCAAGCTAGATACAACGCAAAGTTTCATCGAAGAAAAAACAAGCACTCCATCATAGCAAGCTAGCTTTCATGAAGTGAATGAAATCTGCAAAATGGCAAATAAGAAAGTTAGAAATAGGTGACTAGAACAAGAAGACTAGAACAAGAAGTATATGTCATTTATGAGCTAACTTAGGTGAAATGGATCATATATGAGCTAACTAAGTTGGAATGGGTCGTTTATGAGCTAACTAAGGTGAAATGGATCATCTATGAGCTAACTTAGTTCAAATGGGTCATTTATGAGCTAACTAAGGTGAAATGGATCGTTTTTGAGCTAACTAAGTTGAAATGGATCGTTTTTGAGCTAACTTAGGTGAAATGGATCATTTATGAGCTAACTTAGTTGAAATGGGTCGTTTATGAGCTAGGTAAGGTGAAATGGATCGTTTTTAGCTAACTAAGGTGAAATGGATCGTTTTTGAGCTAACTAAGGTGAAATGGATCATTTAAGAGCTAATTTAGGTGAAATGGATCGTTTATGAGCTAATCTAGGTAAAATGGGTCATTTTGGAGCTAACCTAGGTAAGATGGGTCATTTTGGAGCTAACCTAGGTGAAATGGATCGTTTATGAGCTAATCTAGGTAAAATGGGTCATTTTAGAGCCAACTTGGGTAAAATGCATCATTTTAGAGCTAACCTAGGTAAGATGGATGGTTTTGGAGGTTAGTAAGCTTATTAGGTCATTTTGGAGGAAAAGAAGCTAACTCTAAGTCATTATGGTAAGCATACTGGAGGAAATAAAGCTAAGTCTAGGTCTTTATGCATTTGTTAAGCAAAACACTAGAGACACTTACCGTGATCATGGAGGTGTTGTAGGGGGGTGGCTCGTGCCAGTAGCTGGAGAAGGATCGTGCGATGCTTGTCTGGAGTTACGCTGCACCAAAGATCATTTCCAATGTCTCGTTAGCATGATGAAACTCAAATGTTAAGACTGGCAAGTAATGTCCATTCAAATTAAACTCACCGTAGTCCCAGGAGCAATCACTGGCATCAGCGGAGCGGTCTGACCGGACTTCTCGCACACAGACTGCACATTTGGTTTTGACGACTCAATCATACTAGTTACTAATGAGACAAACACTACATGAATGTTTTGGCTAATGTGTAGAAAAAACTTACCACAAGGAGCTCGTACATGGCCCTCGTCTGCATGTCATTCCGTGCCCTCTCCTCCTCCAACATCTTTGTCGTCCTCTCCTCCAACTCCCGCTGCCTCTCCGCCGCCTCCGCCAGAAGTTTCTCCGTTCTATCTCTCTCACTTTGTATAGCAGCCTGCAACACCACTCCTCGTTACCATTTGTAATCATTGATGGAAGCGCACACAATGTAATGGAGAAAGATAGCTGAGTGCGTATAACTAACCTTGAAGGCGAGTTGGAATGGCCGTTCACGAGGCCTTATCTCAGGAGCGGAGCTCGACTGGCACGCCTTGATCTCCGAGAGAGTGCTAGGACAACGGATAAGTCCATCTCCCATGGCTATGGAGCCATGGGACCTCCCGCCACCAGATATCATCAGCAGCTCGGTATCAATGGGACCCTGGATCGGGTTAAAGTCCTCCCCTTTCCTCACCCTCCCCTCATCTCTATATTTCATGAGCTTGTCGTGGGAGGAGATGTTGGTGAAGTTTTTTGGATCATCGAGGTCAGACGCAGAAAATGCCTTGACTTTCTTGTAAGAGCCAGTGTGGGCCATGGCATAC
The DNA here is from genome assembly GCF_018294505.1 of Triticum aestivum. Taxonomy (NCBI): domain Eukaryota; kingdom Viridiplantae; phylum Streptophyta; class Magnoliopsida; order Poales; family Poaceae; genus Triticum; species Triticum aestivum. The sequence continues at coordinate 252,260,000 of NC_057795.1, forward strand.
AGGTCGTACACCTCTGGCACCTTATCCACCTTATTGTAGCATGTCTGAAAGAGAGAAACAAAGTAAATTAGTAATTAAAGGGTTGAAAGCTAGCATGACAAACGAATTGCATGAATCATGAAGCAAACCACATACCCAGTTCCGCCCGTACTGATATAAGTTGGAGCTGCCTTGATGGTGTGGCACACCTTCCATTTGGGCATGTTTTTCCTTGGCCTCGTTGTGGAGGGCTCACCATTCTTTTGAGCACCACTCATTGACCAACACCTCCCAACAATCCATCCGATCCGCACACCATCTTGGAGGGGCCTAAGTTAGGAAATAGAAACTTGAGCGCTACGGCTATGAATTACTAAATGAAGGAAGTAAAGTACAAGGCCTTAAGAATTACCTTCATGTACTCATCCTTACTCAAGAACTTCTCGCGGCACGCCGGCTTGGTCTTCTTGATACCACGCGCGCCGTAGTAGTCTCGAACAGCCTGCACTCGAGCCTCGTGCCGTAAGTTCTGTAGTAGGCGCTTGCAGACGTTCTCGATAACATTTGCCGCCTCCTCCTCGTATCCCTCCTCACACCTGTAGAATGTCTGCAATCAAATGAGACAATATTGATTAGTACAATTAATAACTAGCTAGTTGAAGATTTTTAATTGTGTAAAGGAGAAATTACCCAGAACTTTCTAATCACCACGTCTGCCCTCGTCTTGCATAAGACACTGTCGATAATCTCACCCGGCGGGGCTGAGGCAGCCAAGTAGTGCTCCCAACTCAATCCAAGCTCTGGAAGCCGACCCTCACCAGGCAACGTAACAAACCCCGGGAAGTTTTGCCGACAAAGAACTCCAAGGACGGAGTTGGGCCGGCGGACACTATGATGGTGGTCCCAACCCCTGCAGCATGACAAGGCCAACACATTAGATATTTGAAGAAACGTGAATGCAGAAGGGTAGAAAAAGATTAAATGCATTTACCTCTCCCCATCAGAGAAAATCAACCACCTCTGCTCGCGGGTCGCCGGCATGTCCGGGAGCCGTGTAGCACCACGCTGGTAGACGGTGCCCCCTCCTCGTCAATATCAGTCGGCTCCCCGCCATCATCAGCATGGCCACTCGGCCCCTCAGGCTGATCCGGCCAGGTACCCCATCCAGACGTGTGTTCCTCCGGGGTCTCGTGGGACGAACTCTCATGGCCCGAAGGCCCGTGTACCAGAGGCTCGTCGACCAGAGTCAATGTAGCCTCCTCCTCGGACGAGTCCACCCTAGCAGTCATGTGCTCAGGTGAAACAGCTGGGGGTGGCGGCGAGGAAGGCGCCCTCGCAGTCACCCTACCTCCTCTCCCGCGACCACGTGCTCCAGCTCCTCTCTTCTTCTTACCCCGTCCCGTGCTCGGCACCGCAGTCGACGAAGAAGGGCCCGGCGGTGTCGCCATACTGTCCAGCAACGCTCGGCGGAGAGGTGCCTGTGGAATGGAAGACCTCGTCGCACGCGCCGACGAAGAAGGGTCCTCGGAGCGCTCCCGACCAGCGCCCACCATCTTTCAACACCTGCCATGACAAAGAGTAAACGAAATTAGTACAACGGCAAAAAGTTATCGACATGAATAATAATATGTATATCACTTAAGTGTATCATCATCAAGTACAACATAAAAAAATTGAATACCTGACACTACGTATAAATGCATAATCATCATCACCAAGTACAATAATAATCTCGATCAGTATCATTAATAAATGCATAATCATCATCATCACTATAATCAATGACGGGCTCACGGGGTCAGGGGGTCGGGGTGTCGGGGTGTGGTGTCGGGGTCTGGGTGTCGGGGTGTGGTGTCGGGGTCTGGGTGTCGAGGTGTGGTGTCGGGGTGTGGTGTAGGGGTCGGGGTGTTAGGGTCAGGGGGTCAGGGGGTCGGGGTGTCGTGTCGGGGTCGACGTGTGGTGTCGGGGTCGGGGTGTCTGGGTCAAGGGGTCAGGGTGTCGGGTTTTTTTCTACTTCTTTTACTTCTTTTCTTTTCTTCTTTTCTTCTTCTTCTACTTCTTCTACTTCTTCTACTTCTTTTCTTCTTCTTCTTTTTTCATCTTTTTTCTACTTCTTTTACTTCTTTTCTTTTCTTCTTTTCTTCTTCTTCTATTCTTTTCTTCTTCTTCTTTTTTCATCTTTTTTCTACTTCTTTTATTTTCTTCTTTTCTTCTTCTTCTACTTCTTCTACTTCTTTTCTTCTTCTTCTTTTTTCATCTTTTCTCTACTTCTTTTACTTCTTTTCTTTTCTTCTTTTCTTCTTCTTCTACTTCTTCTACTTCTTTTCTTCTTCTTCTTTTTTCATCTTTTTTCTACTTCTTTTACTTCTTTTCTTTTCTTCTTTTCTTCTTCTTCTACTTCTTCTACTTCTTTTCTTCTTCTTCTTTTTCATCTTTTTTCTACTTCTTTTACTTCTTTTCTTTTCTTCTTTTCTTCTTCTTCTACTTCTTTTCTTCTTCTTCTTTTTTCATCTTTTTTCTTCTTCTTTTACTTCTTTTCTGTTCTTCTTTTCTTCTTCTTCTACTTCTTCTACTTCTTTTCTTCCTCTTCTTTTTTCATCTTTTTTCTACTTCTTTTACTTCTTTTCTTTTCTTCTTCTTCTACTTCTTCTACTTCTTTTCTTCTTCTTCTTTTTTCATCTTTTTCTACTTCTTTTATTTTCTTCTTTTCTTCTTCTTCTACTTCTTCTACTTCTTTTCTTCTTCTTCTTTTTCATCTTTTTTCAACTTCTTTTACTTCTTTTCTTTTCTTCTTTTCTTCTTCTTCTACTTCTTCTACTTCTTTTCTTCTTCTTCTTTTTTCATCTTTTTCTACTTCTTTTACTTCTTTTCTGTTCTTCTTTTCTTCTTCTTCTACTTCTTCTACTTCTTTTCTTCCTCTTCTTTTTTCATCTTTTTTCTACTTCTTTTACTTCTTTTCTTTTCTTCTTTTCTTCTTCTTCTACTTCTTTTCTTCTTCTTCTTTTTTCATCTTTTTTCTACTTCTTTTACTTCTTTTCTTTTCTTCTTTTCTTCTTCTTCTACTTCTTCTTCTTCTTTTCTTCTTCTTCTTTTTTCATCTTTTTTCTACTTCTTATACTTCTTTTCTTTTCTTATTTTCTTCTTCTTCTATTTCTTCTACTTCTTTTCTTCCTTTTCTTCTTTTCTTCTACATATTCTTTTTTCTTCTACTTCTTTTCTTCTTTTCTTCTTCTTGTTTTTTCATCTTTTTTCATCTAAAACCCATGCACTAAATCTAACACTAACACATATGTAGCACTAAATCTAACACTAACACTAACGCATATCTAGCACTAAATCTAACACTAACAATCAAACAGCAAAAAAAAGAAAAAACAGAAAAAAAGAATACTCACCGGAGCCGGGGCGACGCTGGTGCCGGGGTGGTGGGCGGGTGGGGGGCGGCGGGGCTCCGGGGCAGTGGGACGGTCGGGCGGGTGGGGGAGGGGGCGGTGGCAGGGGCGGCACCGGGCGACGGGGCACCGGGGCGGCGGAATGGTGGGGCGTCAGCGTGTGGGGAGGGGCGGGGCGGGTGTGGTGCCTGGCGCCGGAGCACCGGGGCGGTGGGATGGTACGGCGTCGGTGGGTGGGGGAGGGGCGGTGGCGGGGGCGGCGCCGGGCGGCAAGGGCGGGGGCGGTGGCGGGGGCGACGCAGGGCGGCGGGGGCGGGGGTGGTGGCGGGGGCGGCGCCGGGCGGCGGGTGCGGTGCGGTGGGTGGATCGATGTGGGTGTCGGGAGGAGAGAGGGAGAAACAGAGAGAGTAACGGATGGGGGGGGGGGGTCTCGGCCGTTTGTTAGGTTAGCCTTTGCCGTCCGCTTTTGGTTTATCTTTGCCGTCTGCTGCGGACGGCAAAGAGGGGGGACGTTAAGTTTTTCTGTTAGCGGGTGCCACCTCCCTCTTTGCCATCAGCCAGCGGACGACAAAGATTCTTTGCCATCAGCCAGCGGACAGCAAAGAAATGGCGGATGGCAAAGACCTTCTTTGCCGTCTCCCGTTTCTTTTTCCATCTGCTTTTCGGTAGCTGATGGCAAAAAGCTTCTTTGCCGTCCGTAGATGGCAAAGTAGCTGATTCTAGTAGTGCTTGATGAATTGAGTGGCTCTACAATATTCTCCAAAGTTGATTTGCATAGTTGATACCGTCAAATTTGTATGAAATTGGGGGATGAATGGAATACAACATTTAAAACTAAGTTTGGATTATATGAGTGGTTAGTCATGCCTTTTGGGTTAACTAATGCACCTAGTACTTTCATGAGATTAATGAACGAAGTTTTACGTGCTTTCATTGGACGATTTGTGGTAGTTTACTTTGATGACATATTGATTTATAGCAGATCTTTGGAGGAACATTTGGAACATTTACGGTTTATATAGCTCTACGTGATGCATGTTTGTTTGGTAACCTTGGGAAGTGCACCTTTTGCACCGACCGAGCATCTTTTCTTGGCCATGTTGTTACTCCACAGGGAGTTGAAGTACATAAAGCCAAGACTGAAGCTATTGAGAGTTGGTCGCAGCCCAAAACGGTCACACAATTGAGGAATTTTCTTGTCGTCGCTGGATTCTATAGGCGTTTTGTGAGAGATTTCAGCACCATTGCTGCACCTCTCAATGAGATTACAAAGAAGGATGTGCCTTTTGTTTGGGGAACCGCACAGGAAGAAGCGTTCACGGTGTTGAAAGATAAGTTGACACATGCTCCTTTACTCCAACTTCCTGATTTTAATAAGACATTTGAGCTTGAATGTGATGCTAGTGGAATTGGATTAGGGGGTGTGTTATTACAAGATGGCAAACCTGTTGCATACTTTTCTGAAAAATTGAGTGGGCCTAGTCTGAATTATTCTACTTATGATAAAGAATTATATGCTCTTGTTCGGACTTCAGAAACATGGCAACATTATTTATGGCCCAAAGAATTTGTTATACATTCTGATCATGAATCTTTGAAACATATTAAAAGTCAAGCTAAACTGAATCGTAGACATGCTAAATGGGTTGAATTCATTGAGACTTCCCCTTATGTCATTACACACAAGAAGGGTAAAGAAAATGTTATTGCTGATGCATTGTCTCGTCGCTATACTATGCTTTCACAATGTGACTTCAAAATATTTGGTTTGGAGACCATCAAAGATCAATATGTGCATGATGCTGATTTTAAAGATGTATGAAAAAATTGTAAACAAGGAAGAACATGGAACAAGTTCGTCGTTAATGATGGATTTGTGTTCCATGCTAACAAGCTATGCATTCCAGCTAGCTCCGTTCGTCTTTTGTTGTTGCAAACGGGGCATGGAGGAGGACTAATGGGACACTTTGGCGTGAAGAAGACAGAGGACGTACTTGCTACACATTTCTTTTGGCCAAAGCTGAGACGCGATGTTGAGAGCTTTGTTCCTCGCTGCACTACATGTCAAAAAGCTAAGTCACGACTCAATCCTCATGGTTTATATATGCCTTTGCCTGTACCTAGTGTTCCTTGGGAGGATATATCTATGGACTTTGTTTTAGGTTTACCTCGAACAAAGAAGGGGAGGGATAGCATATTTGTTGTCGTGGATAGATTCTCGAAAATGGCACACTTTATACCATGTCATAAAACTGATGATGCTGTTAATGTTGCTGATTTGTTCTTTCGTGAAATTATTCGCTTGCATGGTGTGCCAAATACTATTGTTTCAGATCATGATACTAAATTTCTTAGCCACTTTTGGAGATGTTTATGGGCTAAGTTGGGGACTAAACTGCTTTTTAGTACTACTTGTCACCCCCAAACTGATGGCCAAACTGAAGTAGTCAATAGAACTTTGTCTACTATGCTTAGGGCTGTTTTGAAGAGTAATAATAAAATGTGGGAGGAATGCTTGCCTCATATTGAATTTGCTTATAATCGTTCATTGCATTCTACTACTAAGATGTGCCCTTTTGAAGTTGTGTATGGTTTCCTACCTCGTGCACCTATTGATTTGTTGCCTCTTCCATCTTCGGAGAAGGTTAATTTTCATGCTAAACAACGTGCTGAATTGATTTTAAAAATGCATGAGTTAACTAAGGAAAACATTGAGCGTATGAATGCCAAATATAAACTTGCTGGAGATAAGGGTAGAAAACATGTTGTGTTTGCACCTGGAGATCTTGTTTGGTTACATTTGCGTAAGGATAGATTTCCTGATTTACGCAAATCAAAGCTAATGCCACGTGCTGATGGTCCTTTTAAGGTGTTAGAGAAAATAAATGATAATGCATATAAACTTGTGCTGCCTGCAGATTTTGGGGTTAGTCCCACTTTTAACATTGCAGATTTGAAGCCTTATTTGGGTGAGGAAGATGAGCTTCCGTCGAGGACGACTTCATTTCAAGAAGGGGAGGATGATGAGGACATCAATACCATTGTTACACCCACAGCCCCCGCTGCTATACATACTGGACCAATTACTAGAGCTCGCGCACGCTAGTTAAATTACCAGGTACTTTCATTTCTTGGTAATGATTCTAATGTTCATGAGAATATGATGCTGCCTAAATTGGATACATTTGTTTTGCTTACAAATGAAGGGCCTAGCTTGGAGAAGGATCAACATTCGAGCAAGAACAAGCATGGAGATGATGGCATGCGCAAGGGGAACAAAAATAGAGTTACAAGTGATGATTTCAGGACGTTGAAGCCACCATAATGAGTGCATGAAGCCTTGGACAAAATATACAAGATGTCACTTCATAACTTTTGTCCAGAGGCTATTATAGGTGCTGCGTCACCTTATTATTGGGCCAGGCCCATGTATTTTCGAAATACTTGAGTATAGGCTGTTTTTAGAGTCCGTATGTGTGGGGAAACAAGGGATAGGGTTGGTTTCGGACCCCTTCCCCAAGGGCCTTGAAATTCCCTACCCTCTTCCTCCATATATACAACCCTTAGGGCGTCGTTTAGACTTTGGGTTTTGTTTAGATTAAAGTTCGCCATAGCTGCAACTTCGCGTACTTCGTTTGTGTTCAACGACCAGACAAAGGCGTTACAGAACCCCACATTCATTAATAAAGCTTTCCTCTTATCTTCGCATTATCCAGATTGCAATCTCAGTTTCTTGCTTGTTCTTCGTTTGCTCGCAGGAAAACAGACCCTCGTGGTCAGGTTGATCATGCTTCGGCGTGGTCAATAACCCCTCGGAAGTTGGTTTAGCGATTGCTAAGGCGCGACGTCTCACACGTTCGTAGTCAGATCGTCAAGGTCGATTCCCATAGAAAACGATAGCCACCATCTCATTGAAAGACGAGACACCTTTGCCTGTATCACCGAATGACAACGTTATGACCGTTTTAGTGAACATCGGTCCATTCTATGGCAGTCCTTGAAAGTACTTCATTTTCCCGTGTGCTTTTTGCCGGACCACCCTGAAATTTATTTTCCTCTATAGTGGAGATATTGTTTGCACATATATATTGACCGATGCTAGCAATGTCCTTTTCTTCTTGGATTTCACACGCATGAGTTACAACATGCCATCCGGCGAAAACAAGGAGAATAAGGCATATAACCGTTGGATTTTCTTCCATTTGCGGCCAAATGAGATTGCCCGGATCATAGAGCATCTGCAGAAAGGTACGTTTGTCCCCACCAGGGGGGCTAATGTTTATAAGCAACATAATCTCTCAAATTTCCTTCAAAAGGAAGTGGCAATGGGTTCAGAAAATTGTCCGAAAAACAGCGACGAATGTTGTTCTTTGACTTTCAGGGCCAAAATTTCCTGCTTAAGGCCGAATTTGAGGCTAGTCTAGGCCTCCTGGTGCTAGTAGAGAGTATTTTCTGGATTCGCACGCTCGCCGCAATCAGTTTGAGTACTTGTGGGTCGGACACGGACTCCGAATGACAAAGTTATGACCGTTTTAGTGAACATCTGTCCATTCTATGGCAGTCCTTGAAAGTACTTCATTTTCCCATGCGCTTTTTGCCTGACCACCCCAATATTTCTTGTCCTATATAGTGGAGATATCGTTTCCACATATATATTGACTGATGACATGAATGCCCTTTTGTTCTTGGCTTTGACGCGCATGAGTTACAGTGATGAGGACATCAATACCATTGTTACACCCACAACCCCTGCTGCTATACATACTGGACCAATTACTAGAGCTCGCGCACGCCAACTAAATTACCAGGTACTTTTGTTTCTTGGTAATGATTCTAATGTTCATGAGAATATGATGCTGCCTAAATTGGATACATTTGTTTTGCTTACAAATGAAGGGCCTAGCTTGGAGAAGGATGAACATTGGAGCAAGAACAAGCATGGAGATGATGGCATGCGCAAGGGGAACAAGAATGGAGTTACAAGTGATGATTTCAGGTCTTTGAAGCCACCATAACGAGTGCATGAAGCCTTGGACAAAATATACAAGATGTCACTTCATAAATTTCGTCCAGAGGCTATTATAGGTGCTGCGTCACCTTTTTATTGGGCCAGGCCCATGTATTTTCGAAATACTTGAGTATAGGCTGTTTTTAGAGTCCGTATGTGTGGGGAAACAAGGGATAGGGTTGGTTTCGGACCCCTTCCCCAAGGGCCTTGAAATTCCCTACCCTCTTCCTCCATATATACAGCCCTTAGGGCGTCGTTTAGACTTTGGGTTTTGTTTAGATTAAAGTTCGCCATAGCTGCAACTTCGCGTACTTCGTTTGTGTTCAACGACCAGACAAAGGCGTTACAGAACCCCACATTCATTAATAAAGCTTTCCTCTTATCTTCGCATTATCCAGATTGCAATCTCAGTTTCTTGCTTGTTCTTCGTTTGCTCGGAGGAAAACAGACCCTCGTGGTCAGGTTGATCATGCTTCGGCGTGGTCAATAACCCCTCGGAAGTTGGTTTAGTGATTGCTAAGGTGCGACGTCTCACACGTTCGTAGTCAGATCATCAAGGTCGACTCCCATAGAAAACGATAGCCACCATCTCATTGAAAGACGAGACACCTTTGCCTGTATCACCGAATGACAATGTTATGACCGTTTTAGTGAACATCGGTCCATTCTATGGCAGTCCTTGAAAGTACTTCATTTTCCCGTGTGCTTTTTGCCTGACCACCCTGAAATTTATTTTCCTCTATAGTGGAGATATTGTTTGCACATATATATTGACCGATGCTAGCAATGTCCTTTTCTTCTTGGATTTCACACGCATGAGTTACAACATGCCATCCGGCGAAAACAAGGAGAATAAGGCATATAACCGTTGGATTTTCTTCCATTTGCGGCCAAATGAGATTGCCCGGATCATAGAGCATCTGCAGAAAGGTACGTTTGTCCCCACCAGGGGGGCTAATGTTTATAAGCAACATAATCTCTCAAATTTCCTTCAAAAGGAAGTGGCAATGGGTTCAGAAAATTGTCCGAAAAATAGCGACGAATGTTGTTCTTTGACTTTCAGGGCCAAAATTTCCTGCTTAAGGCCGAATTTGCGGCTAGTCTAGGCCTCCTGGTGCTAGCAAAGAGTATTTTCTGGATTTGCACGCTCGCCGCGATCAGTTTGAGTACTTGTGGGTCGGACACGGACTCCGAATGACAAAGTTATGACCGTTTTAGTGAACATCTGTCCATTCTATGGCAGTCCTTGAAAGTACTTCATTTTCCCATGCGCTTTTTGCCTGACCGCCCCAATATTTCTTGTCCTATATAGTGGAGATATCGTTTCCACATATATATTGACCGATGACATGAATGCCCTTTTGTTCTTGGCTTTGACGCGCATGAGTTACAGTGATGAGGACATCAATACCATTGTTACACCCACAACCCCTGCTGCTATACATACTAGACCAATTACTAGAGCTCGCGCACGCCAACTAAATTAGCAGGTACTTTCGTTTCTTGGTAATGATTCTAATGTTCATGAGAATATGATGCTGCCTAAATTGGATACATTTGTTTTGCTTACAAATGAAGGGCCTAGCTTGGAGAAGGATGAACATTGGAGCAAGAACAAGCATGGAGATGATGGCATGCGCAAGGGGAACAAGAACGGAGTTACAAGTGATGATTTCAGGTCTTTGAAGCCACCATAACGAGTGCATGAAGCCTTGGACGAAATATACAAGATGTCACTTCATAAATTTCGTCCTGAGGCTATTATAGGTGCCGCGTCACGTTTTTATTGGGCCAGGCCCATGTAATTTCGAAATACATAAGTATAGGCTGTTTTTAGAGTCCGTATGTGTGGGGAAACAAGGGATAGGGTTGGTTTCGGACCCCTCCACCAAGGGACACGAAATTCCCTACCCTCTTCCTCCATATATACAGCCCTTAGGGCGTCGTTTAGACTTTGGGTTTTGTTTAGATTAAAGTTCGCCATAGCTGCAACTTCGCGTACTTCGTTTGTGTTCAACGACCAGACAAAGGCGTTACAGAAACCCACATTCATTAATAAAGCTTTCCTCTTATCTTCGCATTATCCATATTGCAATCTCAGTTTCTTGCTTGTTCTTCATTTGCTCGCAGGAAAACAGACCCTCGTGGTCAGGTTGATCATGCTTCGGCGTGGTCAATAACCCCTCGGAAGTTGGCTTAGCGACTGCTAAGGCGCGACGTCTCACAAGTTCGTAGTCAGATCGTCAAGGTCGACTCCCATAGAAAACGATAGCCACCATCTCATTGAAAGACGAGACACCTTTGCCTGTATCACCGAATGACAACGTTATGACCGTTTTAGTGAACATCAGTCCATTCTATGGCAGTCCTTGAAAGTACTTCATTTTCCCGTGTGCTTTTTGCCTGACCACCCCGAAATTTCTTTTCCTCTATAGTGGAGATATTTTTTGCACATATATATTGACTGATGCTAGCAATGTCCTTTTCTTGGATTTCACACGCATGAGTTACAACATGCCATACGGCGAAAACAAGGAGAATAAGCCATATAACCGTTGGATTTTCTTCCATTTGCGGCCAAATGAGATTGCCCGGATCATAGAGCATCTGCAGAAAGGTACGTTTGTCCCCACCAGGGGGGCTAATGTTTATAAGCAACATAATCTCTCAAATTTCCTTCAAAAGGAAGTGGCAATGGGTTCAGAAAATTGTCCGAAAAACAGCGACGAATGTTGTTCTTTGACTTTCAGGGCCAAAATTTCCTGCTTAAGGCCGAATTTGAGGCTAGTCTAGGCCTCCTGGTGCTAGTAGAGAGTATTTTCTGGATTCGCACGCTCGCCGCGATCAGTTTGAGTACTTGTGGGTCGGACACGGACTCCGAATGACAAAGTTATGACCGTTTTAGTGAACATCTGTCCATTCTATGGCAGTCCTTGAAAGTACTTCATTTTCCCATGCGCTTTTTGCCTGACCGCCCCAATATTTCTTGTCCTATATAGTGGAGATATCATTTCCACATATATATTGACCGATGACATGAATGCCCTTTTGTTCTTGGCTTTGACGCGCATGAGTTACAGTGATGAGGACATCAATACCATTGTTACACCCACAGCCCCTGCTGCTATACATACTAGACCAATTACTAGAGCTCGCGCACGCCAACTAAATTACCAGGTACTTTCGTTTCTTGGTAATGATTCTAATGTTCATGAGAATATGATGCTGCCTAAATTGGATACATTTGTTTTGCTTACAAATGAATGGCCTAGCTTGGAGAAGGATGAACATTGGAGCAAGAACAAGCATGGAGATGATGGCATGCGCAAGGGGAACAAGAACGGAGTTACAAGTGATGATTTCAGGTCTTTGAAGCCACCATAACGAGTGCATGAAGCCTTGGACGAAATATACAAGATGTCACTTCATAAATTTCGTCCAGAGGCTATTATAGGTGCTGCGTCACCTTTTTATTGGGCCACGCCCATGTAATTTCGAAATACATAAGTATAGGCTATTTTTAGAGTCCGTATGTGTGGGGAAACAAGAGATAGGGTTGGTTTCGGACCCCACCACCAAGGGACACGAAATTCCCCCTCTATTCCTCCATATATACAGCCCTTAGGGCGTCGTTTAGACTTTGGGTTTTGTTTAGATTAAAGTTCGCCATAGCTGCAACTTCGCGTACTTCGTTTGTGTTCAACAACCAAACAAAGGCGTTACAGAACCCCACATTCATTAATAAAGCTTTCCTCTTATCTTCGCATTATCCAGATTGCAATCTCAGTTTCTTGCTTGATCTTCGTTTGCTCGCAGGAAAACAGACCCTCGTGGTCAGGTTGATCATGCTTCGGCGTGGTCAATAACCCCTCGGAAGTTGGTTTAGCAATTGCTAAGGCGCGACGTCGTCGCACGTTCGTAGTCGGATCATCAAAGTCGACTTCCACCAACGCGATATCCATCATCTCATCGAAAGACGGGACACCTTTGCCTCTATCAAGTGGTATCAGATTTCCAGGTTGCTCGGTGAGATTTTACAGTTTTTCATAGTTTAGATCGAGTCTTTTCTTCATACCTATAGTCCACGAAAAAGCCACAAAAAATTAGGGTTAGTTCATCATATCCGAACCAGTCTGAGCCATTGCATAATCTTTGATGTATTTGCGTTGTTGAATTTGCGGTTGCATCGTCGTGTCTAGTTGCTGGTCTTAGTGTCTAGTCCTTCAGAGTTTCGAGTTCTGTTCACAAGTTGTCACGCCGCCGCCGCATCATCATCATCACGGCTGCCATATACCACCATCGTCATCACCGTTGCCATATACCACCATCGTCATCACCGCTGCCATATACCACCATCGTCATCATCGCTGCCATCTACCACCATCGACATCACCGCAGCCATATACCACATATCCACCTCCATCACGCCAATCCGAGTCCACCTGCAACATATATCTGCCACCAGTTCGAGTTCCACCAGATTCATCTCCGCCACCAGTCCGAGTTCCACTAGATTCATCTCCGCCACCAGTCCTATTCCGAGTCCAGTATTTGTTGTTTTGTTTTCGACTTCCAGATCACGCCATACTCCGAGTCGTGATAGAGAAGGACTTCCAAACTTTCGTGTTACCCGCAGTAGAAAAATAGCTCCAGTTTCAAAAAAAACTAAGTCTGGAAAATTCTGGCTAGGCAGTTTCTAGACCATTTGTAGACTTTTTCGAAAAAAATTTGTTGCGGAGCAAATAAAAGAGAAAAAAAGTGCAAAAAAAAGAGAGAAAAAAAATTCATAGTGTGCTCCTCCCTTGTTTACGTGCAGCGTCGTGATTTTGTTAGTGTTCTAGGCTCGCGTCTCTAGCACAGTCTAGCCTAGGACCAGCACAGTACCGTCGTTGAGCGTTTATTCAACTTTGCCTCTCTGAATTGATTATTGCTGACCCTTTTTGCTACCATATTATAAGCCTTCCCAGCTCCACATACATCTACTTCGTGCGTTTGATTCTCCCTGGTAATCGCTCTATCCAAGCTTTGAGAGTTTTGACTACAACGGTTGCCGATCACCACCTGCTGCTGGGTAAGAACTGCTAAGAATTTGAGATTCGCTTGAAGGATTTGTGACACACCACCACCACCACCGCTTCCTAGTAGTCTGTAGAATCATATTATTTTGTGTTTCTATTGCTGCTAACCATGCCAGGATCACAAGCCGATGGGACTGATTGGGAGAACCTGACGAACAAACAGCTACATGATAAATTTCAGCAAATGATGAGTGGACAGGTTCAAGATGTGCTAAACAGATTTGACGAGGCCATGGAGAAGATAGATGGCATTGAGAAGACGTTCGAAACAAAGCTTGATAGCAAGTTTAATGAATTGCTCGCGCATTTTCCGCAACCACCGCCGGCTGCACCTATCGCACCTCTGCAACAACAACAACAACGCCTCTTTCCGAATCAGTATGGACGAGCGAAGCATGTTCCTATTGAGGATGGACAAACTTCTGGTGTTGTTGTTCCTGTTGTTGATGCTTCTTTGGCTCGTGCTACTGTTGCTGCTGGTACCCAGGAGGATGATGAGTATGCGGGCGATTATGAGGATGAGGTTGATCAGAATCAGAACTACGTGCAACCACCAGCACCACCACCAGCAGGTCGACCTCAGGTATATATTCGTAATGGTAGGCCTGCACCACCACCTCAGGTACGAGATGATGTCCATATTCCCAAACTGAAATTGAATATTCCACCATTTGAGGGTAGATATGTTCCTGATATATATCTTACTTGGGAGTTAGAAACTAAACAACGTTTTACATGTTTACAATATCCCGAGGAGAGATGGGTTGCTGCTGCTGTTTGTGCTTTCACTAGTTTTGCATGTGTATGGTGGTCTGAACATTGTAGATTATATCCTATTCCAGCTACTTGGGCTGCGTTGAAAACTGCTATGCGTACTCGTTGGGTTCCACCATATTATCAACGTGAATTGCTTCAAAAATTGCAGCGTTTAAGACAAGGAAAAAATTCTGTAGAAGAATATTATCAGGAATTACAAACTGGCATGATTAGATGTGGTATTGTTGAGGAGAATGAAGCTATGCTTGCACATTTTACGGGTGGATTAAATAGAGAGATTCAGACCATTCTAGAGTATAAGGAGTATACTAATATCACTCGTTTATTCCATCTTGCTTGTAAAGCTGAACGTGAAGTGCAGGATCGACAAGCAATGGCGCGCACTAACTTTTCTGCAGGTCGACCTTCTTCATGGACACCGCGTGCATCTTCTACTTCTACTGCACCAGCAACTCCATCAGGGCACACAAGTGATATTATTTGTCGTTGTTGTAAGGGAAGAGGTCATTATGCGCGAGAATGCAAATCTCAGCGTGTGATGATTGCTACTGAGGTGGTGGGTATGAGTCCGCTAGTGACTATGATGAGGAGACTTTGGCTCTTATTACACGTGAAGAACATGGTGGAGATGATTCTGATCATGAGACACAATACATGGCTCCTGAAGACGCTGACAGGTATGAATGTTTAGTTGCTCAACGTGTTTTGAGTGTGCAGGTCACATAAGCAGAGCAAAATCAGAGGCACAATTTGTTCCATCCCAAGGGAGTTGTGAAGGAACGTTATGTGCGCGTCATCATAGACGGAGGGAGCTGCAACAACTTGGCTAGCATGGAGATGGTGGAGAAGCTTTCTCTCACCACAAGACCACATGCACATCCTTACTACATCCAATGGTTCAACAACAGCGGCAAGGTTAAGGTAACACGTACTGTTCGCGTACATTTTAGTATCTCTACATATGCTGATTATGTTGATTGTGATGTGGTACCTATGCAAGCATGTTCCTTATTACTTGGTCGACCATGGCAATTTGATAAAAATTCTATACACCATGGTAGAAACAATCACTATACTCTTGTTCATAAGGATAAAAATATTACTTTGCTTCCTATGACTCCTGATTCCATTTTAAAAGATGATATTAATAGAGCTAATAAAGCAAAACAGGAGAAGAATAAGAGTGAAAATCAGATTGTGGCAAAAGAATTTGAGCAACAAATGAAGCCTAATAATAAACCATCTAGTGTTGCTTCTGAAATTAAATTGAAAAGTGCATGTTTATTTGCCACCAAATCTGATATTGATGAGCTAGATTTCAGCAAATCTGTTTGCTATGCTTTTGTGTGCAAAGAGGCATTATTTTCATTCGAGGACGTGCCTTCCTCTTTGCCTCCTGCTGTCACTAACATTTTGCAGGAGTTCGCTGACGTCTTTCCACAAGACGTGCCACCGGGATTACCGCCTATTCGAGGGATTGAGCATCAGATTGACTTAATTCTCGGTGCTTCACTGCCAAACCGTGCACCATATCGTACCAATCCAGAGGAGACGAAGGAGATTATGCGTCAAGTACAAGAGCTTCTCGACAAAGGTTATATACGCGAATCCCTTAGTCCTTGTGATGTTCCTATTATTCTAGTGCCGAAAAAGGATGGTACATCACGTATATGTGTTGATTGTAGAGGCATTAATAATATTACTATTCATTATCGTCATCCTATTCCTAGGCTAGATGATATGCTTGATGAATTGAGTGGCTCTACAATATTCTCCAAAGTTGATTTGCGTAGTGGATACCATCAAATTCGTATGAAATTGGGAGATGAATGGGAAACAACATTTAAAACTAAGTTTGGATTATATGAGTGGTTAGTCATGCCTTTTGGGTTAACTAATGCACCTAGTACTTTCATGAGATTAATGAACGAAGTTTTACGTGCTTTCTTTGGACGATTTGTGGTAGTTTACTTTGATGACATATTGATTTATAGCAGATCTTTGGAAGAACATTTGGAACATTTACGTGCTGTTTTTATTGCTCTACGGGATGCACATTTGTATGGTAACCTTGGGAAGTGCACCTTTTGCACCGACCGAGTATCTTTTCTTGGCTATGTTGTTACTCCACAGGGAATTGAAGTTGATAAAGCCAAGATTGAAGCTATTGAGAGTTGGCCGCAGCCCAAAACGGTCACACAAGTGAGGAGTTTTCTTGGCCTCGCTGGATTCTATAGGCGTTTTGTGAGATATTTCAGCACCATTGCTGCACCTCTCAATGAGCTTACAAAGAAAGATGTGCCTTTTCTGTGGGGTACTGATGTAGGGCAGAACCCTAAGTGGTCGATCTTTCACGTTTGGAGGGATCCTACGGGGAATCACGAAGAACACGCGGACGAACTAGAGGGAAAACACGGGGAGAACAAGAGAAACACTCAACCGACAAGTAATCAATCACACGAGTGCTAGATCACCGACAACATAGAGTAACATATGATCCACAATCAACAAAGGTAAGGATACATAGGACAGTTCATCTCCTAACGGAGGTCTTGATGGTCTTCCCTAGAAAGGGGTCTTGAATCCGCTTGGGGGATCTTCTCTGAAGAGGTCCTGAACTCCGAGGAGAAGTATCCAAGTGGATGAGCAAAGGCTCTCTCACAAATATGAGCTAATCCAATGCTACCTTAACTAGGAGGAGGTGGAGGAGTATATATAGTCTAGAGCCACGAAGGGGTAAGTGAGGGCGAAGGGGTACACGGGCTCGGCCCAATACACTGTGCGCAGACAGGCCGGTTGTACCGGTCCAGGGGGCGGTTGTATCGCTGGTAGCTCATGCCGGGTGGAAGTACCGGTTGTGGGAGGCGGTACTACCGGTAGGAGGTTAGGCGCTGGCTTCTGGAGATGGACGTCGGAGGGGCCAGCGGTTGTACCGGTTGTCGGGGCGGTAGTACCGGTCATTGGGTAATTAGCGGTACATCCGGTGCAATACCGGCCTTGCACCGCATGATCACAGAATGGTGGCCGGTAGTCCGGCGGTAGTCGACCGGTTGTACCGCCCGGGCAGTTGTTGACCGGTTGTACCGCTCGTTCTGGAGCGGCCAGGTTCTCTTCCTTCTTCTCTTCCATGCTTGGCCTTGGTCCTTGGATTCTCCATGGTCGTCTTGGTCGTACCTGAGTATATGCAAGATCCATGCATGAGGTAGTAGCCATGTCTCACATGTAGAAAGTGAAGGTTCGGAGAGGAGCGAGTTCACCTTGTGTCCAATGGTGTATATTCGAGGTCTCTTCATATGTCCTCTTGGGGCTTGAAGAGTAGTCGGAGTGTACATGGGGATGAACGTGGGATGCTCCACATCATCTCCCCCCCCCTTGTGAAAGATCTGACCTCGGATCGTGATCCTCATCACCATGGAAACGGTTGTCGTGGCGGACTTGTAGTTGGACGAAGTTGAAGACATTGCACAATCCAAGTAGTCCAAGGTGTCGCCGGAGTGATAGACATGCAAAAAGAGCAAACACAAGCAACACTCGGAAATACAATGGTTAGCGCACACAAAGTGTCCATCATGTAAGAATGAGTCCGTGCGGCAAGATTGGTCGTGACAAAGCGCATGAAGCTTATCAAGATGATCTAGAATGAGATGCAAAGCATTCATGGGAGGAAATGCAATCATTGTGTGCACAAATGTGTTATGAATATGAGCAATGCAACCACGATGCAAAATGATGTCATAATGGGATTGTTTATCAAATGCATGAACATGGCAATGGATGCTCAACATGTGGATATTATCATGCAATTGATGGTCGACAATATGGTCATGATGTATGAATATGCCATCAAGGTAGATCACAACAAATTTGCTAAGGAAATGCACAAGCTCATATATCATGGATGACATGGGAATACAAGATGCAACAAGGCAATCATAATGTGAGTCAATCCATGCATAGGGTGCAAACTTGTGGTGAGTATGATATGTCCATCGAGCATGACATGTATGAGCACAATCAACAAATATGGAGGTGTTGGTGTACCAAAGCTCGATGTCGAGGCATGAGTGGAGTTTCGAAGGTGCATCCAAGAAGTGCGAGCGCTCCTCAATGTGAAGGTCCATGTAGCCAATCTCCAATGTCGTTCCTCCGTTCACTAGATGTAACATGTAGACAACAAGAAGGAAACAACAATGAAAGAGTGACCCATCCAATATGCGTATTTGAGGATGACTCAAAGAGAAGGAGTTCACCTTTATGAGGATGTCGAAAATGTTGGTGTCGCACATCGTGTATGCTTTCACATAACCAATATGTCTCATGACGGTAATGCCTTGTGAATCCTTCAAAACGAAAGAACATGACAAACACTCGGAAAAACAAATGAGGTTAGCGGACATGCAAAACCTGTCATTCGAGTGGTAATATACCGAACAAGTGTATGCATCATGCTCATCATAAGAAGGTACAAGGGAGCATTTCATAGTGTGGAGGCATATGATGCAAGAACAACCAAATACCAGAGGCTCAAGGAAAGAAGTATGCATCACAAGTAAGGTGTCAAAGTCTCTGAAATCAATAAGCATAGTATGGTTGCACTCAATACAAGTGGATATGAAAGAGGCAACTAATGGACACAAGAGACAATGATCAAGATATATCATGTGAGAGGCATGAGCATATATGTCATCAACCCAAGAAAGCAAGTAATAGTGGAACATGGGTGATGCAACATAGCAAGCAATCATATCAATCAAGTCAAGCAAGCTAGTAGTGCGAAGATGCAACATACTAGGAGGAATCATGGCAGGCATGTCATGTGTGCAAATAGTGCGCATGAATAATTCACATGTCATAGCACAAGCATGAAAGCAAGATATGAGGAAAGTAGGTTCATGGTGTTGGCAAGAAGTCCTATGTAAATAGCAATGTAACATCATGACTCTCCCAACACAAGAATCAACAATAGTATGAGGCACATGATAAACATGGCAATAGCAACAAGGATCTCCACCAAGCATGCAAATACACATAGAAGTATCATAATGGTGAATCATGGGTAGATGCAAGCAAGGGTCACAATTGCATGGCAAATGCATAGAAGCAAGTATAACATGCAAAGTGAACACGGGAAAATGAGCATAAGGTGACAAGTGGTAAATAGCCCATAGCCGTGTGAGAGCCAAGTAGAAGAGATGCGCGTAGTCCTTGCGCGAAGGGAACGGTGGTAAGGATAGTCCACGGGATCCCAAGTCATCGTTGCTCTCAAGAGCTCGTTTCGTCAACTCATGGGATTGTGAGGTTGACGAGTGTTCATAAGTACCTACACAAAACAAAGACAAAGAGAAAATTGTGTGTGCATGGTATATGTACACATCATCCATCATGATGCGCACGTGCATGTGTCGGTTAGCACAAAATAGCCAATGCTCAAATAAATGAGATGCGTGATATAGAAACATGTCATCCATCATGATAGGTTTGTTGTTATGTATAGCATAATGGAGACTCAAATTGTGTAATGCATCACGAGCAATCTCTAAAGCATTGTTATTCATGGAATGCATATGGTGCACGCAATTATGGGAATCATGCAAAGTATGGAATGCATCAAAATCTCCTAATATGTATGAGGAAACTATGGGGGTCTCCTCATGAGCATTAGTGGAAACATCACATGGAGAATATTGACAACATCCAAAACAATGCATATTCGGACCAATGTGCTCATGGCATGGTATAGGAGATGAATTGCACAAATCATGTAAAGGAAGCATGGCAATATCATCACAAGAGAAGCAAAAGCCAATGACCATCATCTCGTCATCTATGCCATAAGTGCAAATGGGATTGATTTTAGTGGGGTATGCATAGTTACTATGTTGAGATTGTAATGAGGCAATATGGGAGATCTCACTCATAGCATATGACAAGGTCAATGGATTGTCAAACATGAAGTGACCAATAGAATTTTCACAAGATATCCTATGAAGCATAGCATCACAACTAGGCAACTCAACATGCTCATCATCATATTCATCATAAATAGATAAGTCAAGGCATGAAGAAGTTTCACTAGCATGAAGCATGGTAATAGGTGGGTCAACATCATGCAAGCAATCAAGGTCAAGAGAGTCCACTAGTGGGACAAGAGGAGCACCTTCACCTATGTTACCTTCGGAGCATAGCTCATGTGTTGTAGGTGAGGTGTTGAAGATCCACTCGTTGTCATCTTCATCTTGATGGAACCATGTGGGGGGTGCATCATCGTCCACCATGGCCATCGGTTTTCCCATTGGAGGGATGGACTCGTCGGGGTTAGGCATGTCGTCATGTAGGAGACCTAGCACCAAAGAAGAAAACACACTAGGAGTAGAGGTTAAGTCGTTAGAAATCATAGTGGCCTCACATGCCGTGTCAACTACCTCACTCGCTAAGTGTTCTGGCTCACTCACTCCCTCAAGGATGCTCTCACTCATATGGTGGGTGGAGTCACTCAAATGGTGCTCAACCTCACATAGGATGTGTGGCATGCTCTCATGTGTGGGGCTAGTGGTGGTCACACTCATCCTCTCATAGGAAATGCTCTCAATGTCATGTATGGTGGAGTCACTCATGTCACTCATGTGGTGGTGGCTCTCCTCACATGGCACTTGGGGCATCTCTTCATATGTGGGTGTCGGAGAGATGTTGGTGCAAATGTCTCCATGCGCGGTCGCGTAGCTTGACTCGGAGGAGGAGTCCAATGTGGGCACCGTCTTCATGTTGTTGAAGAGGTTCGCGCTCATAGTCGTGGTCGAAGGGGATGGCCCTTGCTCAACCGTCTTGTCGCCGTCTTGGTGTTGTAGGTCCATATGATGTGGTACCTCATAGCTCGTCTCCATGACCGAAGGGAGTTTCCCATGCTCGGCCATCTTCCTTGAGGGGCTTCCAAAGATGGAAGTGTCGCCCTCGCTTGTAGGTGGTCGCCTTGGACTTGATGAAGTCGTTGTAGGCGTACTCGTGGGAAGTAGGCGAAGATGCCGTACGTCCAAAGGCGAAGATGCCTTGATAGCACTTGGCGAAGATGCCAAAGTGGTTGTTGTAGCCGTAACACCGTCTTGGTGGTGGTCGTCTCGCGGTCTTCTCTTGTGCTTATGAAGCTTGGACTTGGCGTGAAGTAGGGCTTGTTGGGACTTGTGCATTTGCGCTTGTGGAGCATCTTCATGATGATGATGTCGTTGTCGTGCTTGAGCTCCTTGGCGTTCGTCGTCGTCGTGCACATGATGCTTGGAGGTGACTTGCCCTTCTTGACGATGTTGATCACGAATGTGATGGTGGTCGCCATGTAGATGTTGACTTGGACGACTTGCGCTTGCATCTTGTTTGTGCTCCGAAGATGATCGACTTGGTCGCCGCCGCCTTGAAGATGATGAAGGGGAAGTAGACTTGATCAAGGCTCTAATCTCCTCCATCCTTGCATCTTGCTCCTCTTTATGTGCGGCAAGCTTCTTGTCGAAGTAGTCCCTTCTCCTTGCTTCGGAGTGATGAATGTCGATGGAGATGTTCTCGATGCGCTCTCGCAATCTTGATTGTGTGCCTTGCACTTGTCGTTGTAGATCGAAGATAGACGCTTTGGTGATGTAATTGTTCACGCCGTCGTTGTTGTCGAGGACCGGAGAGGAAATGCCTTGCCTATCCATCACAAGACTCGAGCAAATATGAGTGGGAGAAAGAGAAGAACTTATACCAATGTACCTTGACCGATGTTGAAAATGAATCAAGTTCACTCAAATGCGGACAATGAAATAGCACTATTGGTACCAATCCTTGTCGGTTCTCACACCTACACAAGTAAAGCTTATAGTGGAGCTCGGTGAGGATAGTGGCACAAAAATTTAATGCAAAATGTTAGCAAGAGTCAATAATGTTGAAAGAGATTCACAAATTCGCAAGTGAAACAAGTAGACCAATAGCAATATGTGCACACGGAAACACACACACGGATAGATAAATGGGGTCGTGCAACCAAGGAATGAGCACAAAATGTGGAATCCACGGAAAACGCTCGTGTTGCACAACTCAAGAGAGACGCTAGCACGATTGCTCTATAGGCGGATACGACACTTGTGCACAACCTATAAGATGCAAAATGGATAAACTTCTATCCCAAGTATGCTATGTATGTATGGTTCCCGGTGTTTCTCTCAAGATGATCCAAGATGATCGTATATGACAATCTTATATGCAATGTGGTATGATGCTATGGCACTTGCTTACAAGCTTCTTTGCTCTCTTTCTTTTGCTTAAAAGCTTTATTTCTTTTTTTTCTATGGCCACTTTTGCACAATGCACAAACCAAGATAGCAATTGTGTATATGCGGGAACAAACTTGTGACACAAGATATGATACCAATATATGTACCACGATGATATGGTATGTATGCTATGGGAAGTATGATCACTAATGTGCACAAGTCACGTTGCCGGCAATACTCAAATGGCTAGTCTCGATAGGCAAGTAACGCAAAATGGGCTAGAGGTTATCAATGCAATGGCAAGGGTAATATACAATGGAGGGATACCACGATACCAAGATGATATGGAGGTTACCGTCTGTGGCGATGATGAGTGGCGGTGTTCTTGATGTAGATACCAAGATGATTGAGTCTCGTCCCTAAGTAGCCGAAACACCTTAGGAAACGGAAAAACCGCGAACTCAAAATCTCAAATGTCAAATGTCAAAATGGTGGTAGTGGAAAGCGGTGGTGGTTTGCACTTGGCAATGCGGAAGTGGAGTGACGGGCTATACACGTGTCGGAGTTGAAGTTGCCGTCCCTATGTAGCCGAAACACCTTAGGAGACACAAACCACAACTCAAACAAGCTCAAACAACTATTGGGTTAAGTTGGGGGTGGCGGAAGTGTATGGTGGGCACGCCTATGCGGAAGTGGTGGCGGTGGTTGATGAAGAAGCAATTGTCCCTAAGTAGCCGAAACACCTTAGGAGACTCGAATCACTACTCAAGCAACCACTAATGCTAAGGGGAACAAAATGGGTTAGGTTGCGGAAGTCGGTGGTGGCTATGCGGATGATATGGTGGAGGGCCTAGGCAAACTTGCCAAATTTTGGAAAATTTGATGGAGTCTAATTGTGTTGGTGGTATTTTTGTGGGATGGGGGATGTCAATAGCTTCAAAACGAGCTAAAGAACGTCAAAAACGGACTCCGGATGAATTAGTTATGGGCAAAACGGTGAAACTCGGAACGCTGAAACTGGGAGGGGCGGTAGTACCGCTTGTGAGGGCGGTTGTACCGCTCGAGGTACTCAGCGGTAGTACCGCTCGGAGGGGCGGAAGTACCGCTCGTGTCGGGATTTTTCGCAGATCGACTCGGGGTGCGATTTTGGGGCGGAAATGGATGATTTCGGGGCTAAAATTGGATGGATTTCGTGGATGAGAAGAGGGGAAACTTGGGGGAATGCTAGATCCACTTGAAACCAAGCATATCCACGGATCAAAATCAACAAAACATCATCAAACCAACAAATCACAAAAAAATTGGGGGCTATTTTTGGTGGGGATTTTCGGATTTAGGACGAAAACAACAAAATCAAGCTAGAAAACACGGGGAAGGGGCTCCAAAAACGTGATCAACGTGGCTCATGATACCAAGATGATGTAGGATAGAACCCTAAGTGGTCGATCTTTCACGTTTGGAGGGATCCTACGGGGAATCACGAAGAACACGTGGACGAACTAGAGTGAAAACATGGGGAGAACAAGAGAAACACTCAACCGACAAGTAATCAATCACACGAGTGCTAGATCACCGACAACATAGAGTAACATATGATCCAGAATCAACAAAGGTAAGGATACAAAGGACAGTTCATCTCCTAACGGAGGTCTTGATGGTCTTCCCTAGAAAGGGGTCTTGAATCCGCTTGGGGGATCTTCTCCGAAGAGGTCCTGAACTCCGAGGAGAAGTATCCAAGTGGATGAGCAAGGCTCTCACACAAATATGAGCTAAACCTATGCTACCTTAACTAGGAGGAGGTGGAGGAGTATATATAGTCTAGAGCCACGAAGGGGTAAGTGAGGGCGAAGGGGTACACGAGCTCGGCCCAATACACTATGCGCAGACAGGCCGGTTGTACCGGTCTAGGGGGCGGTTGTACCGCTAGTAGCTCATGCCGGGCGGAAGTACTGGTTGTGGGAGGCGGTACTACTGGTAGGAGGTTAGGCACTGGCTTCTGGAGATGGACGTCCAAGGGGCCAGCGGTTGTACCGGTTGTCGGGGCGGTAGTACCGGTCATTGGGTAATTAGCGGTACATCCGGTGCAGTACCGGCCTTGCACCGCATGATCACAGAATGGTGGCCGGTAGTCTGGCGGTAGTCGACCGGTTGTACCACCCGGGCGGTTGTTGACCGGTTGTACCGCTCGTTCTGGAGCGGCCAGGTTCTCTTCCTTCTTCTCTTCCATGCTTGGCCTTGGTCCTTGGATTCTCCATGGTCGTCTCGGTCGTACCTGAGTATATGCAAGATCCATGCATGAGGTAGTAGCCATGTCTCACATGTAGAAAGTGAAGGTTCAGAGAGGAGCGAGTTCACCTTGTGTCCAATGGTGTATATTCGAGGTCTCTTCATATGTCCTCTTGGGGCTTGAAGAGTAGTCGGAGTGTACATGGGGATGAACGTGGGATGCTCCGCATCAGGTACCGCACTGGAAGAAGCCTTCACGATATTGAAAGATAAGTTGACACGTGCTCCTTTACTCCAACTGCCTGATTTTGATAAGACTTTTGAGCTTGAATGTGATGCTAGTGGAATTGGATTAGGAGGTGTGTTATTACAAGATGGCAAACCTGTTGCATACTTTTCTGAAAAATTGAGTGGGCCTAGTCTGAATTATTCTACTTATGATAAAGAATTATATGCTCTTGTTCGGACTTTCGAAACATGGCAACATTATTTATGGCCCAAAGAATTTGTTATACATTCTGATCACCCTTAAATTTCTTGTCCTCTATAGTGGAGATATTGTTTCCACATATATATTGACCGATGCCATGAATGCCCTTTTGTTCTTGGCTTTCACGCGCATGAGTTATAGCGTACCATCCGGCGAAAACAAGGAGAATAAGGCATATAGCCGCTGGATTTTCTTCAATTTACGACCAAATGAGATTGCCCGGATCATAGAGCATCTGTAGAAAGGTACATTTGTCCCTAGTAGGGGGGCTGATGTCTATAAGCAACATAATCTCTTGAATTTCCTTAAAAAGGAAGTGCCAATGGGTTCAGAAAGTTGTCCAAAAAACATCGGCGAATGATGTTCTTTGACTTTTAGGGCCAAAAAGTCTTGCTTAAGGCCGAATTTGAGGGTATTTCGTACCTCCTAGCGCAAGCGGGGAGTATTTTCTGGATTCGTACGCTCTCCGCGAGTAGTTTGAGTACTTGTGGGTCGGACACGGACTCCGAATGACAAAGTTATGACCGTTTTAGTGAACATCTGTCCATTGTATGGTAGTCCTTGAAAGTACTTCATTTTCCAATGCGATTTTGGCTGACCACCCCAAAATTTCTTGTCCTATATAGTGAAGATACCATTTCCACATAGATATTGACCGATGCCATGAATGCCCTTTTGTTCTTGGCTTTCACGCGCATTAGTTACCGCATGCCATCCGGCGAAAACAAGGATAATAAGGCATGTAGCCGCTGGATTTTTCGAATTTACGACCAAATGAGATTGCCCGGATTATAGAGCATCTGCAGAAAGGTACGTTTGTTCCTACCAGGGGGGCTAATGCCTATAAGCAACATAATATCTCGAATTTCCTTCAAAAGGAAGTGGCAATGGGTTTAGAAACTTGTTCGAAAGATAGCGGCGAATGATGTTCTTTGACTTTCAGGGCAAAAAATTCCTGCTTAATGCCAAATTTGTGGGTACTCCAGTCCTCCTAGCGCAAGTGGGGAGAATTTTCTGGATTCGCATGCTCGCCGCGAGCAACTTGAGTACTTGTGGGTCCAACACGGACTCCCGATGACAACATTATTACCGTTTTAGTGAACATGGGTCCATTCTATAGCAGTCCTTGAAAGTACTTCATTTTCCTGTGTGCTTTTTGCTTGACCACCCCAAAATTTCTTGTCCTCTATAGTAGAGATATTGTTTCCACATATATATTGACTGATGCCAGGAATGCCCTTTTGTTCTTGGCTTTCACGCGCATGAGTTACAGCATGCCATCAGGCGAAAACAAGGAGAATAAGGCATATAGCCGCTGGATTTTCTTCAATTTACGACCAAATGAGATTGCCCGAATCATAGAGCATCTGTGGAAAGGTATGTTTGTCCCTAGCAGGGGGGCTGATGTCTATAAGCAACATAATCTCTTGAATTTCCTTTAAAAGGAAGTGCCAATGGGTTCAGAAACTTGTCCGAAAAACATCGGCGAATGATGTACTTTGACTTTTAGGGCCAAAAATTCTTTCTTAAGGCCGAATTTGAGGGTATTCCGTGCCTCCTAGTGCAATTGGGGAGTATTTTCTGGATTCGCACGCTCGCCGCGAGCAGTTTGAGTACTTGTGGGTCGGACACAGACTCCGAATGACAAAGTTATGATCGTTTTAGTGAACATCTATCCATTCTATGGCAGTCCTTGAAAGTACTTCATTTTCCCATGCACTTTTTGCCTGACCGCCCCGAAATTTCTTGTCCTATATAGTGGAGATATCATTATCACATAAATATTGACCGATGCCAGGAATGCCCTTTTGTTCTTGGCTTTCACACAGATGAGTTACAGCATGCCATACGGCGAAAACAAGGAGAATAAGGCATATAGCCGCTGGATTTTTCCAATTTATGACCAAATGAGATTGCCCGGATCATATAGCATCTATAGAAAGGTACGTTTGTCCCTACCAGGGGGGGCTAATGTCTATAAGCAACATAATCGCTCTAATTTCCTTCAAAAGGAAGTGGCAATGGGTTTAGAAACTTGTCCAAAAGACAACGACGAATGATGATCTTTGACTTTCAGGGAAAAAAGTCCTGCTTAAGGCCGAATTTGAGGGTACTCCAGGCCTCCTGGTGCAAGCGGGGAGAATTTTCTGGATTCGCATGCTCGCCGTGAGTAGTTTGAGTACTTGTGGGTCCTACACGGATTCTGAATGACAATGTTATGACCGTTTTAGTGAACATAGGTCCATTCTATGGCAGTCCTTGAAAGTAGTTCATTTTCCCCTGTGCTTTTTGCCTGACCGCCCCGAAATTTCTTGTCCTCTGTAGTGGAGATATTGTTTGCACATATATATTAACCGATGACAGGAATGCCCTTTTGTTCTTGGCTTTCACGCGCATGAGTTAAAAGCATGCCGTCCGGCAAAAGCAAGGAGAATAAGGAATATAGACGTTGGATTTTCTTCAATTTACGGCCAAATGAGATTGCCCGGATCATTCAGCATCTGCAAAAAGGTACATTTGTCCCTACCAGGGGGCTAATGTCTATAAGCAACATAATCTCTCAAATTTCCTTCAAAAGGAAGTGACAATGGGTTCAGAAAATTGTCCGAAAAACAGCGGCGAATGATGTTCTTTGACTTTCAGGGCTAAAATGTCCTGCTTAAGGCAGAATTTGAGGGTACTCCGGGCCTCCTGGCGCAAGCAGGGAGTATTTCTGGATTCGCATGCTCGCCGTGAGCAGTTTGAGTACTTGTGGATCTGACATGGACTCCGAATGACAAAGTTATGATTGTTTTAGTGAACATCGGTCCATTCTATGGCAGTCCCTGAAAGTACTTCATTTTCCCGTGACCCTTTTTGCGTGACCGCCCTTAAATTTCTTGTCCTCTATAGTGGAGATATTGTTTCCACATATATATTGACCGATGGCACGAATGCCCTTTTGTTCTTAGCTTTCACGAACATGAGTTACAGCGTACCATACGACGAAAACAAGGAGAATAAGGCTTATAGCCGCTGGATTTTCTTCAATTTACGACCAAATGAGATTGCCCGGATCATAGAGCATCTGTAGAAAGGTACATTTGTTGCTAGCAGGGGGGCTGATGTCTATAAGCAACATAATCTCTTGAATTTCCTTCAAAAGGAAGTGCCAATGGCCTCAGAAACTTGTCCGAAAACATCGGCGAATGATGTTCTTTGACTTTCAGGGCCAAAAAGTCTTGCTTAAGGCCGAAATTGAGGGTATTCCGTGATTCCTAGTGCAAGCGGGGAGTATTTTCTGGATTCACACGCTCGCCGCGAGCAGTTTGAGTACTTGTGGGTCAAACACGGACTCCGAATGACAAAGTTATGACCGTTTTAGTGAACATTTGTCCATTCTATGGCAGTCCTTGAGAGTACTTCATTTTCCCATGCGCTTTTTGCCTGACCGCCCCGAAATTTCTTGTCCTATATAGTGGAGATATCATTTCCACATATATATTGACCGATGCCAGGAATGCCCTTCTGTTCTTGGCTTTCACGCGCATGAGTTACAGCATGCCATACGGCGAAAGCAAGGAGAAAAAGGCATATAGCCGCTGGATTTTTCCAATTTACGATCAAATGAGATTGCCCGGATCATAGAGCATCTGCAGAAAGGTACGTTTGTCCCTACCAGGGGGGCTAATGCCTATAAGCAACATAATCTCTCGAATTTCCTTAAAAAGGAAGTGGCAATGGGTTTAGAAACTTGTCTGAAAGACAGCGGCGAATGATGCTCTTTGACTTTCAGGGCAAAAAGTCCTGCTTAAGGCCAAATTTGAGGGTACTCCAGGCCTCCTGGTGCAAGCGGGGAGAGTTTTATGGATTCGCATGCTCGCCGCGAGCAGTTTGAGTACTTGTGGGTCCGACACGGACTCCGAATGACAACGTTATGACCGTTTTAGTGAACATCGGTCCATTCTGTGTCAGTCCTTGAAAGTACTTCATTTTCCCCTGTGCTTTTTTCCTGACCGCCCCGAAATTTCTTGTCCTCTATAGTGGAGATATTGTTTCCACATATACATTGACCGATGCTAGGAATTCCCTTTTGTTCTTGGCTTTCACGTGCATGAGTTACAGCATGCCATCCGGCAAAAACAAAGAGAATAAGGCATATAAACGTTGGATTTTCTTCAATTTACGGCCAAACGAGATTGCCTGGATCATAGAGCATCTGCAGAAAGGTATGTTTGTCCCTACCAGGGGGGCTAATGTCTATAAGCAACATAATCTCTCAAATTTCCTTCAAAAGGAAGTGGCAATGGGTTTAGAAAATTGTCCGAAAAACAGCGACGAATGATGTTCTTTGACTTTCAGGGCTGAAATGTCCTGCTTAAGGCCGAATTTGAGGGTATTCCGGGCCTCCTGGCGCAAGCAGGGAGTATTTCCGGGATTCGTATGCTCGCAGCGAGTACTTTGAGTACTTGTGGATCCGAGATGGACTCCGAATGACAAAGTTATGACCGTTTTAGTGAACATTGGTCCATTCTATGACAGTCCCTGAAAGTACTTCATTTTCCCGTGACCCTTTTTGCCTGACCGCCCTTAAATTTCTTGTCCTCTATAGTGGAGATATTGTTTCCAAATATATATTGACAGATGCCATGAATGCCCTTTTGTTCTTGGCTTTCACGCACATGAGTTACAGCGTACTTTCCGACGAAAACAAGGAGAATAAGGCATATAGCCGCTGGATTTTCTTCAATTTACGGCCAAATGAGATTGCCCGGATCATAGAGCATCTATAGAAAGGTACGTTTGTCCCTAGCAGGGGGCTGATGTCTATAAGCAACATAATCTCTTGAATTTCCTTCAAAAGGAAGTGCCAATGGGTTCGGAAAGTTGTCCGAAAAACATCAGCGAATGATGTTCCTTGACTTTCAAGGCCAAAAATTCTTTCTTAAGGCCGAATTTGAGGGTATTCCATGCCTCCTAGCGCAGGCGTGGAGTATTTTATTGATTCGCATGCTCCCCGCGAGCAGTTTGAGTACTTGTGGGTCGGACACGGACTCCGAATGACAAAGTTATGACCGTTTTAATGAACATCTGTCCATTCTATGGCAGTGCTTGAAAGTACTTCATTTTCCCATGCGCTTTTTTCCTGACCGCCTCGAAATTTCTTGTCCTATATAGTGGAGATATCATTTCCACATATATATTGACCGATGCCAGGAATGCCCTACTGTTCTTGGCTTTCACGCGCATGAGTTACAGCATGCCATACGGCGAAAACAAGGAGAAAAATGCATATAGCCGCTGGATTTTTCCAATTTACGACCAAATGAGATTGCCCGGGTCATAGAGCATCTGCAGAAAGGTACGTTTGTCCCTACCAGGGGGGCTAATGCCTATAAGCAACATAATCTCTCGAATTTCCTTCAAAAGGAAGTGGCAATGGGTTTAGAAACTTGTCTGAAAGACAGCGGCGAATGATGCTCTTTGACTTTCAGGGCAAAAAGTCCTGCTTAAGACCAAATTTGAGGGTACTCCAGGCCTCCTGGCGCAAGCGGGGAGAATTTTTTGGATTCTGTGTCTGTCCTTGAAAGTACTTCATTTTCCCCTGTGCTTTTTTCCTGACCGCCCCGAAATTTCTTGTCCTCTATAGTGGAGATATTGTTTCCACATATACATTAACCGATGCCAGGAATGCCCTTTTGTTCTTGGCATTCACGCGCATGAGTTACAGCATGCCATCCGGCAAAAACAAAGAGAATAAGGCATATAGACGTTGGATTTTCTTCAATTTACGACCAAACGAGATTGCCTGGATCATAGAGCATCTGCAGAAAGGTATGTTTGTCCCTACCAGGGGGGCTAATGTCTATAAGCAACATAATCTCTCAAATTTCCTTCATAAGGAAGTGGCAATGGGTTCAGAAAATTATCCAAAAAACAACGACGAATGATGTTCTTTGACTTTAAGGGCTGAAATGTCCTGCTTAAGGCCAAATTTGAGGGTATTTCGGGCCTCCTGGCGCAAGCAGGGAGTATTTCCGGGATTCGTATGCTCGCAGCGAGTAGTTTGAGTACTTGTGGATCCGACACGGACTCCAAATGACAAAGTTATGACCGTTTTAGTGAACATCGGTCCATTCTATGACAGTCCGTGAAAGTACTTCATTTTCCCGTGACCTTTTTGCCTGACCGCCCTTAAATTTCTTGTCCTCTATAGTGGGGATATTGTTTCCACATATATATTGACCGATGCCACGAAAGCTGTCGCGACCGGTTTTCCGGGTAATAAATTTCCAGAAGAGACCGTCGCGCTCATCAGCCCCAGGATTATTGTTAGCTGATGAGGCTCCAACTTGATACAGAAATTCCAAGCAGAAAAAAAAATGTAGTACAAGGCCATTCTGGCCTATGAGTACAACAAATGGTTTCTAGTGGTTGATGGCGGAAGCGGTTTGTGGATCATCAGTGTCTATGGGACTCCAATTCCCACAGGAACAGCTGACCAGGTTAACTCCTATCTTCGCAAGGCTGCTATCTCCATTGCTTAGGTTCCGGGCTGTCATCGCGTCACTCCTCTCCGTGCAGGAAAATCTGGCCAAGTCAATAGCCAGGGACAAGCCAGTGAGTACTTTGAATGTACTCGCAAACATTATGAACACAAGTATAATATAACAATAATGTGCCAAAAATATTTTCTTTTTGCTCATGACGTCAGTCACAATAGGTAAATGAAACTCTGATGCGTGCAAGCAAGTCATTTATAAAACTGCAATAACATGGTTGTATAAAAACTTATGAAAACAAATAACAAGTAATGCCACAGTCGGGCGTCTGAGCGACGCCAAATAAAGGGCTTTAAAAGAAATGCCACAGTCGGGCGTCTGAGCGACACCACATAAAGGGCTTTAAAAGAAATGCCACAGTCGGGCGTCTGAGCGACGCCACATAAAGGGCTTTAAAAGAAATGCCACAGTCGGGCGTCTGAGCGACGCCACATAAAGGGCTTTAAAAGAAATGCCACAGTCGGGCGTCTGAGCGACGCCACATAAAGGGCTTTAAAAGAAATGCCACAGTCGGGCGTCTGAGCGACACCACATAAAGGGCTTTAAAAGAAATAATCATAATGAATATCCCGGAGGTAGAACCATCCCAGAGATACTCGGTAATAATATCACGGGTTAGTCAATAATAATAATAATCATAGATATCACAAGTCACGAGTAGTAATTCCATTTCTAGTTAACCGTTTCACCTCCGAAGACCGACACTAAGACCGACACCTGACCCATCCCAGACTGTAATCCTTAACCATGGACACGGCTATTCGAATAGGTTTATTCCTCTGCAGAGGGTGTACTCTTTACCCACGAGTAACGGATTTCTTTAGTCCATCGGGACTAATTCCGTCTACGGTCTTTTTGTTGAAAACACACCTAACTTGCACACACCAGCTTATTACACACGTGTCTGGAATCACCCACGACACCTGTTAAGCAAACTCTAAGTGGGGAGGCTACAACCTCGCGTAGCATGGGATCAAATTTAT
Source organism: Triticum aestivum (assembly GCF_018294505.1). Classification (NCBI taxonomy): domain Eukaryota; kingdom Viridiplantae; phylum Streptophyta; class Magnoliopsida; order Poales; family Poaceae; genus Triticum; species Triticum aestivum. The sequence goes on from NC_057795.1 coordinate 252,292,709, forward strand.
ATCGCGCGCTCTAAGGGGTGGCCTCCCCTCTCGGTCCCAACCGGAAACACCCATGCTCCCGGACCAGGTGGCCTGCCTACCAGTTACAACCAGTATCTTCCACCATGGCCTCTCTGTACGGTGTGTGCTAGAAAGAGGTTGACAACTTACTGAACCGTACTCTACTTGCTGTAGAGACGAGTGGTAGTACGAAACAAGTATGGGGGTTACTGGAACAAGACTCGATCTACGGTCGACTCAGGAGGTTCAAGTATTCCCTGCATGATTAGTATAACAAATATATATCATCAAACAGAGTCACCACTCATATCACCTTACCATGCCATACCAGACAGAACCGTCCCGACGGAGACCGGCGACACTCATACCTACCCAAGGCAGAGGTTTTCCCCGGGTTCCTGCCGGTATGCATGTAAAGCTCATGAGGGTGATTATCATCACAAGTGTGTCCATTACCAACAGCATGGAAATCAGTAACATGCACCCATGCATATGATCATATCACATGAAATAACAAGTCCTTCGAAATGCGGTGGAGTTATAAATGCATCAATGATCACTCCTAAATATTATGCCGGGGTTAAGCATGCTTGCCTTCAATGTGTGGAAGGGCAGGGTGCTCTCCAAACTTTTGAAAGTTTTCTTCTCTCTCCCAAAAATCCTATTTTAAAATATATTTGAATTAACACATATTTCAAAGACAGAACCAAAAAGTTGTTTGAATTTTTTTTAAATAAATCTTAAAATAAACTAGACCAAATTTGAGGAAGGTAGGAAAAAGAATCAACTCATTTGGAGTTATATTTAAAAAGTTATAGCCAGTCAAAGATTTGGTCAAATCTGTTATTTAAAATTAAAACAGAAAAGAAAACGGTTAGGAAGGGAATACGTTTTCGGAGCGGGGAAAGCATACTGGGGAAAATACGCCTTCACTTAACCGACGTGGATAGGCGCAGGGTCACTGACAGTGGGTCCAAGGGGCCCACTGGTCAGGTTTGACCAGTCCGCCCTCCTCCTTCTTCCTCTGTCCCGAGCGGAGGCGGGACTCCGGCGACCAACGCCGGCGAGCGGCGGCTCCTCGCGGCCTCTGGAGGGCGGGGATGGATCCGCATGGCTGGGGCGTTTCTCCCGGTGGTCGAGGGGTCGACAGTGGTGGAAGAAGTCGTCGGCGGTGAGCTTCGCGGCGGAGGGAGGTTTCGGTGCAAAGTGGTTTCGGGGCGGCGGTGGTTCTCGATCGAAATGGAGTAGGGGGAAGGTTTACGGGAGGATGAGGGGGTTCTTGGTGGAGAGAACGAAGAGTGGGAGGCCCTGGTGGTGCCGAATTGGCCGGGGCAGTGGTGGCGGCCGTGGTTGCCGGAGATGAGGAAGACGACGTTTCCCGGACGATTGCGGGCTATGGGGGTGCCATGGGGGTAGCCTGAGGGTGCGTGCGTGCTCAGAGGGGCTCGGGGTCCCTTTTTATAGCGTGGCCATGTCGGTTTGCGGCGGCCGGGGATAAGCTTGCCGGCGAACCGCCCTACTGTGGCTTGCAGGGCAACGTGGCGCGGCTGGGGATGACGGCAAGAGCTAGTGGACGAGAGGGCACTGCTCCAGGGGCCAGGTGGCGAGCCGGGGTGGCTTGGGCGGCGCTGCACGGCGCAGGGCTGTCGGGCGGCGGCGGCGGCTAGCTCTTGGCCTGCCGGGCGCGGCGGGGGCTGCTTGGCGCGTTGCTGCGAGGAGGGGAGCGCGTGGCGTGGTGCTGCAGAGCGAGCCAAAGCCGTGGGGCCGGCGTGTCGGCTCGGGTGCGTGGCTGCAATACGCGCGCTCTGCTCGCGCTCCGGGCGTGCACGGGACGTGTTCGACACTATGTCGGAGCACGCTAGAGGTCGCGGTCGAGGCTGGCAATTAACAGACCTAGGTTAGGAGGAACGGGGAGCCTAGTGGACATGCTGGTTTGATCAAAGGTGCAAGTTCACAGTGCAATGCCACAATCATGCCAGAACTGGTCATGCTCTCCAGGTGTTTGGCAAAATGCCACATGCACTTAGGCAGGTCTTGGGGTGGCCAAAAACTCCAGATGGGGGTCTCTTTAGATGCAAAAGAGAGTGGTGAGGTTAGTTGGACAAAAGGGGAAACTTGCTAGTGCAAGTTTTACAAAACTTCAATTCTGGACAGGAAATAAATAGCATTATTTCATGAACCAAAAATGATCCAAAAGGTGCATGCTCTTGGACTTAAGGGTTTAACATGGGGGACTACAAGTAGGAGAAATAATCAAGGGTATAGGAGCAACTAAAATGGTGGTTGCTGTACAAATCCTCAAATTGGACCAGAATGGAAATGAGGTTGATCCACTCAAATTTTTAAAAGAACATAAATAGGTTTTTGCACAAAGTGAAAAAATATGCTCCTACTGACCTCCCTTAATTTTGGTAGAAGTTTTAAAGAAATATTTAAATAGGTTGTAGTGCAAAATGCACTCTGGACCAGAGAAGAAAAATTGAGTGCAGGGCTCAAAATATTTTATGAATGAAATATATTTTTGCATAAAAGTGATTTAAAAACATCACATGACATCTCCAAATTTTTGTGGAAATTTTAAGTGAGTCCATCAAATGGTTGTAGTTCAAATATGGTCAATTAACCTTGACAACCATTTCCCAGAAAATAAAGATCAAGCCACTTAATTATTTAATTAATTACACTGATAACAGCAAAGTTTTTCTTGAGAGGTTAAACAAGTCTAACAACATAATTGAAAAGTTTTCTCTCTGGGAAAAACTCATCATAACAGGGAAGGAAATGATGAAAAAAAAAATCAAAATGGAGCTCAGAAATCCAAAGTTTTAATTCCTGGCAAAATTTTAAATAAAACCAGGCCAAATTTTTGGGGTGTCACAGATACTACCCCCCTTAAGAAAAATCTCGTCCTCGAGATTTGTTAAAAACTGTTTTAAGAAAACTATACGCAATAAAAGTGGCTACAGTGAGAGGGCAATAAGTGGTGAAAAACCACAGTGTGAAAACCGGGGCTGCGCGGAAAAGTCTACGATTCGGGACAAAACCGGGTGATCTCTACGCTGGATAAAAATTTAGAATAATCTTCTAAATTTAAATATACGCTGGTCGTACCCGAGAGCACAGTGCTCTCTCTGGCCGACAGGTGGACCCGGGGCCCACTGTCAGCCTCTTCTTCTCCCACTGGCTCTTCCTTCTACCTCTGGCTCTCTCTTCCTCCTCTCTCCCGCGCGCTTTCTCGTGCTTTCTCCACCGGCGATGCCTAATGCGTAGGGCATCTAGGCCATACCGTGGTAGTGCGCGGCGTGCAAGCTGCCGGTGCAGCGTGCACTCACCTCGCGGGCCAGCGCGCTGTCGGAACTGCTCACGGATTTGACTCCGAACACTGGCGATCGGCGACGATCGGCGTTGGTGGACTTCGCCCACCGTACACCGAGCTGGAGCTATAAAAACGGCCGGGGTGCCTCTCTCTTCTTCCTCACATCTGGCCTCACTTCTCCTCCTCCTCCATTACTGCTTACAGAAGCTCGGTCGAGGCTCTAATGGCGGAGGCGATACCGGACTGGTTTGTGATCCTGATATGCGGAGGGTTGGCGACGCTGCTGGGGCTCTCTGTGCTCCTGTGCGCGATGATTTTCGACGAGTATTGCGATGCTGCGGCTCGGGTGTTGGCTCTCCGCGGTGGTGGTGATCATGAGGAGTAGATGAAGCATGCCGGGTGCTTACTATTGTTAGGGGGTGATTAACTGGATGTAACACCGTTGCAAAGTTTTGCAACCAGTGTATGCGTCCGAAAGATTATGGTTGTGAGACTGCTCGTGGTGCTGAGTGAAAATAATTAATCCATGTCGTGAAGTGGCAGGTGTAGCAAATTAGGGAAAAGAAATCTCACTCCAGGATTTCGCGAGGGAAGAGCAGTTAATTTAAGAGAGCATAAACCACAACAAAAACTACACACATAAGTAGAAGCCAAATAATTGATTTGTCGTACAAACTCAGGGTATTACGCATAAGTCACACACATAATTAAATGCTGCAAAGAACAAATACAGTAGTGACGTCTAAAATGAAAATGGTAACTGGACGGGGTCCTGATAAAATGTCTCTGGTAAAGGAATACATTCTTCTTCAATCGGAGGAAGTGGATTGACCAGTCGATGTATGCGTCTCTCCGTGTCGGGTCTCAGTGGTCTGCCGATGGCAACCTGAGGATTTAAATCTGCGAGGCTCTGGAGATAATCCATCACTCGCTGGTTCAAATGCTCTTGAGCAATGATGTACTGGATAAGGTTGGCCAGAACTGGGTCTCTCTCAATACGCCCACCGGGAAAAGACGTTACTTCTCCGGGTGCTGCACGGCTCGGAAAGTAATAATATCCTCGTTCGCGGGCATAGGGTACTGCGGATCGAAGACGAGCAATCGCTTCTTTCGCAGCAGCTTCTATGGCCAAGGGTGGGGTTGGCATAGATTTCCCCACGAAGGAAACTTCTATTGGATCTTGGTTGGGGTCTACAGGAGGAACGTGTACTGCTGCCCAATATTCCGAGGTGGATGGGGTGATCCTTGATTTGAACAGCTCGTACTGGGGTGGCTGGGTAGAACCCATGGTACTGCGGGTAAAATCCCACAATATTTTGACAAAGCTACCTGGGGTTGCATTTGGGGTCCTCAGATGAATGCTGGGGTTCGGCATGACAGGATGAAGCGTGAGTGTTGTGCGCAAAGTGAGGTTTGCTGGGGTAAGGTCACAAGGTGGCCTTTATATAGCAATGGAGCCGGATCGTTTTATCGTGGTGAAAGGTAATAAATCTGCCAGCTTAGCTCCAAAGGTCGGTTCAGTGTCAGAGATACACATATCTCATAAAGAGACGTGTTACTGTGGTTGTCGTCGGGCTGGTTTTGGTAGTTGTGCCGGGAAGAATATGCAGCTATGCGCTGACTAAACAGGCAAGGCTATTATCAACACAGAGGCACAAAGACAGGCTGCGTTAATATACGCGGTCGCATGATTACAAAGCGAGGATACTTTGAAACCTGGTACTACTCATACTGCTTAGTCTACTTCGTTTATGTCCAAACGGGCGTGCCTGGTGGATGCCGAGGCTTCTCCACGTGTCTCTCTGCCGGGATTAGTCGGAGATGGCGGAGGAACTGCAGGGTCGGGGTAGTGAGAATGACCATTGCGGGGATTGTTGGCCACAACCCCGTTGGAGTGTGCTCCCAAAATGCGACGAAGCACCTCTGGGGTTATCGCAGCACCTTGGCCGATGGTTGGGGCAGATCTCGGGGTCTCAATTGGTTGTCCAAACAGCACGACTGGGTTGTCGGTGTTGGGCTCGTTTTCTTCTCTTGCCGGGGCTCGACGAACCAGCTCTCCACGAGCTGCGATTAGATCAATAGTGATCTGGTCGAACAGTGCCTCTAGTGCACTTACATAGCGCACTAGGTGCAACAATGCGGGGTCCGCCTCGTGATCTCCATTGGAAACTTGAGGTGGTCTACCATACCCTTCACGTCTGGGATAGTAGTGGAACGAGCGACAGTTAACTCTGGGCGACAAGTGCCTGAGATGAACTATAGCCTCTCGAGCGGCTAGCTGGATGGCTTGTGGCTCAAAGGAAGTTGTTCTTCCGGTGAACCGGTAGGGACGCTCGGGTGCTAGACTCCTACCATAAATGTGCACAGTGGCCCAGAATTGGCGGTCTTCACCGCTCATGGGTCCTTGATACACAACATATTCTGGTGGCTCCTCTAACGCGTAGGCACGACGGGTGAGGTTTGCGAGGATGGTCACAAAACCTCCAAGGTTGGTTGCTGTGGTTTCGTTGTGCACTATAGGTCCAGGCATTGTGGCTCGGTTTGGGGTAGCGGCTGTGCTGTGCTGGTTTGGGGCGAGCGCGTCCCTTTTTATAAGAAAAAGGGGACGGAGTCTTCCTTCGCACGCTTGCGAGAAAGGACTATTTAGGGGCCAGTCACTGGCGCATGAGTGACAGGTTAGGTTGATAGGTTGGGCACCGACTGCCAAAAGGTTTTGGGTCACTGTGTGGTTATCTTGCACGAGAAGCTTGGCTGGGGTTTGGTTAAGGTCTGGTGGGTTGGTTTGCCTAAGTTTATTGACCGGGCTAAGATAGGATTAGCCAATGGTCAGCCTGGCTCTGGTACCAAGTCTGTCGCGACCGGTTTTCCGGGTAATAAATTTACAGAAGAGACCGTCGCGCTCATCAGCCCCAGGATTACTGTTAGCTGATGAGGCTCCAACTTGATACAGAAATTCCAAGCAGAAAAAAAATATGTAGTACAAGGCCATTCTGGCCTATGAGTACAACAAATGGTTTCTAGTGGTTGATGGCGGAAGCGGTTTGTGGATCATCAGTGTCTATGGGACTCCAATTCCCACAGGAACAGCTGACCAGGTTAACTTCTATCTTCGCGAGGCTGCTATCTCCATTGCTTAGGTTCCGGGCTGTCATCGCGTCACTCCTCTCCGTGCAGGAAAATCTGGCCAAGACAATAGCCAGGGACAAGCCAGTGAGTACTTTGAATGTACTCGCAAACATTATGAACACAGGTATAATATAACAATAATGTGCCAAAATATTTTTTATTGCTCATGACGTTAGTCACAATAGATAAATGAAACTCTGATGCGTGCAAGCAAGTCATTTATAAAACTGCAATAACATGGTTGTATAAAAACTTATGAAAACAAATAACAAGTAATGCCACAGTCGGGCGTCTGAGTGACGCCACATAAAGGGCTTTAAAAGAAATGCCACAGTCGGGGCGTCTGAGCGACACCACATAAAGGGCTTTAAAAGAAATGCCACAGTCGGGCGTTCTGAGCGACGCACATAAAGGGCTTTAAAAGAAATGCCACAGATCGGGCGTCTGAGCGACGCCACATAAAGGGCTTTAAAAAGAAATGCCACAGTCGGGCGTGCTGAGCGACGCCACATAAAGGCTTTAAAAAATGCCACAGTCGGGCGACTGAGCGACCACCACATAAAGGGCTTTAAAAGAAATAATCATAATGAATATCCCGGAGGTAGAACCATCCCAGAGATACTCGGTAATAATATCACGGGGTTAGTCAATAATAATTAATAATCATAGATATCACAAGTCACGAGTAGTAATTCCATTTCTGGGTTAACCGTTTCACCTCCGAGAACCGACACTAAGACCGACACTGACCCATCCCAGACCTGTAATCCTTAACCATGGACACGGCTATTCGAATAGGTTTATTCTCTGCAGAGGGTGTACTCTTTACCCACGAGTAACGGATTTCTTTAGTCCATCGGGACTAATTCCGTCTACGGTCTTTTTATTGAAAACACACCTAACTTGCACACACCAGCTTATTACACACGTGTCTGGAATCACCCATGACACCTGTTAAGCAAACTCTAAGTGGGGAGGCTACAACCTCGCGTAGCATGGGATCAAATTTATATCGCGCGCTCTAAGGGGTGGCCTCCCCTCTCGGTCCCAACCGGAAACACCCATGCCCCCGGACCAGGTGGCCTGCCTACCAGCTACAACCAGTATCTTCCACCATGGCCTCTCTGTACGGTGTGTGCTAGAAAGAGGTTGACAACTTACTGAACCGTACTCTACTTGCTGTAGAGACGAGTGGTAGTACGAAACAAGTATGGGGGTTACTGGAACAAGACTCGATCTACGGTCGACTCAGGAGGTTCAAGCATTCCCTGCATGATTAGTATAACAAATATATATCATCAAACAGAGTCACCACTCATATCACCTTACCATGCCATACCAGACAGAACCGTCCCGATGGAGACCGGCGACACTCATACCTACCCAAGGCAGAGGTTTTCCCCGGGTTCCTGCCGGTATGCCATGTAAAGCTCATGAGGGTGATTATCATCACAAGTGTGTCCATTACCAACAGCATGGAAATCAGTAACATGCACCCATGCATATGATCATATCACATGAAATAACAAGTCCTTCGAAATGCGGTGGAGTTATAAATGCATCAATGATCACTCCTAAATATTATGCCGGGTTCAGCATGCTTGCCTTCAATGTGTGGAAGGGCAGGGTGCTCTCCAAACTTTTGAAAGTTTCTTCTCTCTCCCAAAATCCTATTTTAAAATATATTTGAATTAACACATATTTCAAAGACAGAACCAAAAAGTTGTTTGAAATTTTTTAAATAAATCTTAAAATAAACTAGACCAAATTTGAGGAAGTAGGAAAAAGAATCAACTCATTTGGAGTTATATTTAAAAAGTTATAGCCAGTCAAAGATTTGGTCAAATCTTTTATTTAAAATTAAAACAGAAAAGAAAACGGTTCGGAAGGGAATACGTTTTCGGAGCGGGGAAAGCGTACTGGGGAAAATACGCTTCACTTAACCGACGTGGGATAGGCGCAGGGGTCACTGACAGTGGGTCCAAGGGGCCCACTGGTCAGGTTTGACCAGTCCGCCCTCCTCCTTCTTCCTCTGTCCCGAGCGGAGGCGGGACTCCGGCGAACCAACGCCGGCGAGCGGCGGCTCCTCGCGGCCTCTGGAGGGGCGGGGATGGATCCCGCACGGCTGGGGCGTTTCTCCCGGTGGTCGAGGGTCGACAGTGGTGGAAGAAGTCGTCGGCGGTGAGCTTCGCTGGTGGAGGAGGTTTCGGTGCAAAGTGGTTTCGGGGCGCGGTGGTTCTCGAGTCGAAATGAGTAGGGGGAAGGTTTACGGGAGGATGAGGGGGTTCTTGGTGGAGAGAACGAAGAGTGGGAGGCCCTGGTGGTGCCGAATTGGCCGGGCAGTGGTGGCGGCCGTGGTTGCCGGAGATGAGGAAGACGATCGTTTCCCGGGACGATTGCGGGCTATGGGGGTGCCATGGGGGTAGCCTGAGGGTGCGTGCGTGCTCAGAGGGGCTCGGGGGTCCCTTTTTATAGCGTGGCCATGTCGGTTTTGCGGCGGCCGGGGATAAGCTTGCCGGGCGAACACGCCCTACTGTGGCTTGCAGGGCAACGTGGCGCGGCTGGGGATGACGGCAAGAGCTAGTGGACGAGAGGCACTGCTCCAGGGGCCAGGTGGCGAGCCGGGGTGGCTTGGGCGGCGCTGCACGGCGCAGGGCTGTCGGGCGGCGGCGGCGGCTAGCCTTTGGCCTGCCGGGCGCGGCGGGGGCTGCTTGGCGCGTTGCTGCGAGAAGGGGAGCGCGTGGCGTGGTGCTCAGAGCGAGCCAAAGCCGTGGGCCGGCGTGTTCGGCTCGGGTGCGTGGCTGCAATACGCGCGCTCTGCTCGCGCTCCGGGCGTGCACAGGGACGTGTTCGAACTATGTCGGAGCACGCTAGAGGTCGCGGTCGAGGCTGGCAATTAACAGACCTAGGTTAGGAGGAACGGGAGCCCTAGTGGACATGCTGGTTTGATCAAAGGTGCAAGTTCACAGATGCAATGCCACAATCATGCCAGAACTGGTCATGCTCTCCAGGTGTTTGGCAAAATGCCACATGCACTTAGGCAGGTCTTGGGTGGCCAAAAACTCCAGATGGGGGTCTCTTTAGATGCAAAAGAGAGTGGTGAGGTTAGTTGGACAAAAGGGGAAACTTGCTAGTGCAAGTTTTACAAAACTTCAATTCTGGACAGGAAATAAATAGCATTATTTCATGAACCAAAAATGATCAAAAAGGTGCATGCTCTTGTACTTAAGGGTTTAACATGGGGGACTACAAGTAGGAGAAATAATCAAGGGTATAGGAGCAACTAAAATGGCGGTTGCTGTACAAATCCTCAAATTGGACCAGAATGGAAATGAGGTTGATCCACTCAAATTTTTAAAAGAACATAAATAGGTTTTTGCACAAAGTGAAAAAATATGCTCCTACTGACCTCCCTTAATTTTGGTAGAAGTTTTAAAGAAATATTTAAATAGGTTGTAGTGCAAAATGCACTCTGGACCAGAGAAGAAAAATTGAGTGCAGGGTTCAAAATATTTTATGAATGAAATATATTTTTGCATAAAAGTGATTTAAAAACATCACATGACATCTCCAAATTTTTGTGGAAATTTTAAGTGAGTCCATCAAATGGTTGTAGTTCAAATATGGTCAATTAACCTTGACAACCATTTCCCAGAAAATAAAGATCAAGCCACTTAATTATTTAATTAATTACACTGATAACAGCAAAGTTTTTCTTGAGAGGTTAAACAAGTCTAACAACATAATTGAAAAGTTTTCTCTCTGGGAAAAACTCATCATAACAGGGAAGGAAATGATTAAAAAAAATTCAAAATGGAGCTCAGAAATCCAAAGTTTTAATTCCTGGCAAAATTTTAAATAAAACCAGGCCAAATTTTTGGGGTGTCACAAAAGCCCTTTTGTTCTTGGCTTTCACGCACATGAGTTACAGCGTACCATCCGACGAAAACAAGGAGAATAAGGCATATAGCCGCTGGATTTTCTTCAATTTACGGCCAAATGAGATTTCCCGGATCATAGAGCATCTATAGAAAGGTACGTTTGTCCCTAGCAGGGGGGTGATGTCTATAAGCAACACAATCTCTTGAATTTCTTTCAAAAGGAAGTGCCAATGGGTTCAGAAACTTGTCCAAAAAACATCGGCGAATGATGTTCTTTGACTTTCAGGGCCAAAAAGTCTTTCTTGAGGCCGAATTTGAGGGTATTCCATGCCTCCTAGTGCAGGCGGGGAGTATTTTCTGGATTCGCACGCTCTCCGCGAGCAGTTTGAGTACTTGTGGGTCGGACACGGACTCTGAATGACAAAGTTATGACTGTTTTAATGAACATTTGTCCATTATATGGCAGTCCTTGAAAGTACTTCATTTTCCCATGCGTTTTTGCCTGACAGCCTCAAAATTTCTTGTCCTATATAGTGGAGATATCATTTCCATATATATATTGACCGATGCCAGGAATGCCCTTTTGTTCTTGGCTTTCACGCGCATGAGTTACAGCATGCCATACGGTGAAAACAAGGAGAATAAGGCATATAGCCGCTGGATTTTTGCAATTTACGAACAAATGAGATTGCCCAGATCATAGAGCATCTGCAGAAAGGTACGTTTGTCCCTACTAGGGGGGCTAATGTCTATGAGCAACATAATCTCTCGAATTTCCTTCAAATGGAAGTTGCAATGGGTTTAGAAACTTGTCCGAAAGACAACGGCGAATGATATTCTTTGACATTCAGGGCAAAAAGTCGTGCTTAAGGCCGAATTTGAGGGTACTCCAGGCCTCCTAGCGCAAGCAGGGAGAATTTTCTGGATTCGCATGCTCGCCGCAAGCAGTTTGAGTACTTGTGGGTCCAACACGGACTCCGAATGACAACGTTATGACCGTTTTAGTGAACATCGGTCCATTCTGTGGCAGCCCTCGAAAGTACTTCATTTTCCCCTGTGCTTTTTTCCTGACCGCCCCGAAATTTCTTGTCGTCTATAGTGGAGATATTGTTTCCACATATATATTGACCGATGCCACGAATGCCCTTTTGTTCTTGGCTTTCACGCACATGAGTTACAGCGTACCATCCGACGAAAACAAGGAGAATAAGGCATATAGCCACTGGATTTTCTCCAATTTACGACCGAATGAGATTGCCCGGATCATAGAGCATTTGTAGAAAGGTACGTTTGTCCCTAGCTGGGGGGCTGATGTCTATAAGCAACATAATCTCTTGAATTTCCTTCAAAAGGAAGTGCCAATGGGTTCAGAAACTTGTCCAAAAAACATCTACGAATGATGTTCTCTGACTTTCAGGGCCAAAAAGTCTTTCTTAAGGCCAAATTTGAGGGTATTCCATGCTTCCTAGCGCAAGCGGGGAGTATTTTCTGGATTCGGACGCTCTCTCGAGCACTTTGAGTACTTGTGGGTCGGACACGGACTCCGAATGACAAAGTTATGACCGTTTTAGTGAACATCTGTCCATTCTATTGCAGTCCTTGAAAGTACTTCATCTTCAGATCAAAAGCATACTTCTGGGATTTTTTAAATTCTGGCAATGAGCACAAAATTTTATGTTTTTCAGCAAGATCAAATCAAGTACCACCATAGATCATCCCAAAAGTCTTACCTGTCACTTTATTGAACAAAAGCTATAAAACATGATTACTATGGAAGCATAATCATGATAACACACAAAAACAATAGGGGTAAATATTGGGTTGTCTCCCAACAAGCGCTTTTCTTTAATGCCTTTTTAGCTAGGCATGATATTTTAATGATACACTTCCAAGCCCAATTCCGATGATAATTTTATTCATACTCTATAAGATATAAGTGAAGTTCATAGAGCATTCTACCATCAATATAGATTGACCAATATCCAAGCTCAAAATATATAAGTGAAGCACACGAAGCATTCTATAAAGCCATACCCAAAATATTTAAGTGAAGCACAAAGAGCATTTTATAAAGCCATACTCAAAAGATTTAAGTGAATCGCAAAGAGTATTCTATAAAGCCATACTCAAAAGATTTAAGTGAAGCACAAAGAGCATTTTATAAAGCCATACTCAAAATAGTTAGGTGAAGCATATGGAGCATTCTATAAATCAATGAAGGACTATCTCATACTAGCATGGTACATAAAGGAAAAAACACAAAGGACACATATCATGTGAACAAAACAAAAACCGAGATATAACGATAATTGTTGAAGAATAAAGATGGGATGCCAACCGGGGCATCCCAAAGCTTAGATGCTTGAGTATCCTTGAAATATTTACTTGGGATGCCTTGGGCATCCCCAAGCCTTAACTCTTGCCTCTCCTTATTCTTCTCATATTGATAACACCTCGATCTTCGAAGACTTCATCCACACAAAACTTAACAAAACCCTCATGAAATCCGTTAGTATAATAAAGCAAATCACTACCTTTAGGTATTGTTGTAAACTCATTCGAATAGTTTTATATCTACTGTATTAAAACTTCACCATGGTTCATACCCCGGATACTACCCATAGATTCATCAAAATAAGTGAACAACACATAGAAAACAGAATTTGTCAAAAACACGACATTTTATAGTAATCCGGAAACTTGGTATACTTCTGTAACTCCAAAAATTCTAAAAATTAGGAAAACCTAAACAATTTATATTGTAGTATTGTGTAATTTTTTTAGAAACTTTTGACGTTCCAATAAAAAAATGTAAATTCCAGCACTACAGCCAAAGTTTCTGTTTTTGCACTACACATAGCAAACAAGCAATCTAATCATCCTAAAACCAAAACTTGGAACATTTTTTTATAAAACAAGGATATATACAAGGGGATAATTATTTTTGATCTCCCATGAACATTTCTACATTGTTCCCATGAGCATGAACACAAGTGTTCAAGTCAACCCTCACTTCTCGAATGCATAACCTTCCAATCACTTCTCTTTTTGAAAAAGTTTTTAGGCATAAGAGGCAAATAATTTTTTTGTATTTTTGTTCTTTTAATTTTTTTGTTTGTTTCACCCACAACTAAAGAAAACAAAAACAAAATGGGAAACCAAATATACTTAGTGAATAAAGCAAACAAGCACACATGAGAATATCAACCCCACGCTATTGCTCCCCGGCAACGGCGCTAGAAAACAGCTTGATAATCCCCAAGTGCAAGGAATCATTGTAGAAATTTCCAAAGGTGGAAATGATAAGTATGGAGTGTCGAATACACAAGGAGCTAAAGGCAAGATCAATATTCTCTCAAGTCCTTCCTGCCACTGAAATGACTCTATGTACACCGAGCGTTTGCTTCCACCTAGAGACGAGAAATAGAACTATGTTGTGGGTATGAAGAGGGTAGCTTTATATGATAGAGGAGAACTAAAATATAAATATGTGTTGTTAACATAAAGTTAGAATATATTACTATATATATTATAAATAGCGAATGTGGAATAATGATGGGTCGGTGTGCGGAATTGTCCTAGGACATTGTTAATAAGATCGGTAATCATTATTGCAATTTCATATGAGGGAGAGGCATAAGCTAACATTCTTTCTCTACTTGGATCATATACAATTATGGTTGGAACTCTAGCAAGCATCCACAACTATTAAAGATCATTAAGGTAAAACCCAACCATAGCATTAAAGTATCAAGTCCCCTTTATCACATACGCAACAACCCCCTCACTCGGGTTTAAGCTTCTGTCACTCTAGCAAGCTAGTATAAGCGAATCATGAACGTATTGCAACACCCTACATCGGGAATCCTTCATGTGTGCGCAGCACGGAAGGCACCATAGGAAAGCACCAAAATAAACATACAATTCAAACCAATCTAGATCATCATTCAATCCAAAGACACAAAAGAAATCTACTCAAAATATCATAGGATGACAACACATCATTGGATCATAATATGTGGCATGAAGCACCATGTTCAAGTAGGGGATTATAGCAGGGTGCAGGAGAGTTGACCGCTTAAAAGAGATGAGGAAGGTGATGAAGATGGTGATGTTGATGAAGAAGATCATCGTGGCGATGGTTCCCCCGGCGGCACTACGACGCCATCGAGAGAGAGGGGGAGAGAGTCTCCGCCTTGTGCTTCCTCCTCCATGCCCCCACTAAATGGGGAGAGGTTCTCCCTCTGGTCATTGTCCTCCATGGTGATGATGACCCCCTCCGGCTTCCTCCTTCATGGCCTCCGATGATGATTGCCCCCTACGAAAGGGTACTAGAGAGGGCCTAGATTGATTTTTCGTGGCTACAGAGGCTTGCGGTGGCAGAATTTCCGATCTAGGTTACTTTTTGGAGGTTTGGGGATTTATAGGAATTTTTGGCGTTGGTCTCACGTCAAGGGGGTCCATGAGGCAGCGACAAGCTGGGGGGCGCGCCCTAGGGGGGCCCTCCACCCTTGTGGTTGCCTCGGGATTCTTCTAGCCCAACTCTTGTGCTTCAGGGATCTCTTTTGGTCCATACAAAATCACCGTAAATTTTCAGCCCATTCTGAGAACTTTTATTTCCGCACAAAAAATGACGCCATAGCAGTTCTGCTAAAAATAGCGTCAGTCCGGGTTTGTTAATCAAATCATACCAAAATCTAATAAAATTGTTGTAAACATGGCATGAATACTTCATAAATTATAGATATGTCGGAGATGTATCACTGATAGGCAAAGACATGCGTGAGACCAAAGTCTTCGATGTCTTGCAGTATTTTGTTGAAGCAGCCGATGCTCTTCATCGCAGAAATATCTGGGAACTCATGAGGGAAAATCTTGAGGCTCTCATAAAGAATTCGCGAATAGTATATTGCATGTTCCTGAGTCTAGAACCGAGGAGACTCAGAAGTGCGGGGCTTGCTGTATGGACTCTCTTGAAAGAAAACAGGATGAGTGTTTCAATTGAAGAGTGGCCTTTTGACGCCAACGCCAATTGAAAACAATGGCAGTCGCTCGCGAGGATAAGGGTATGAAAGCTTATCTTCAATAGATATCACTTCATCGCCATAAGTAACCGAGTCTAAGTGATGAGCCGAAGCTAATTTTACTGCAGAAGGATCAACATCTGAAGTTCTTTGTGCAACATTGAGTGATATTCGCAAAGGGGAAGGTTTAGACACTTGTTCGGGTGCTGAGTCAGGGACCGTAGCTTTGTTAGCCACTAGGGGCTGTTGAGGATTTGCTTCAGAAGTCGTTGGAGGAGCAGAAGGAGGAAATGAATCATTTGGTTCAATGTGGGTAGGAGAATATTGTTGTTTAAACTGAGGAATTTCACCTTTTTCTGACACTTGGTGCTGAGAAGGATTTCCTTCTTTTGTTGGGGAGGCCACATGCACTATTTCAGTTGGCCTTAGCGAGATAGATGCATTCGCAACTGGCTCAAGAGTTGGCAAAGGAATTGCTCGTTCAGGAGAATTATCTCTCTATGTATCAGCATCTGGAGGAGGAGGAGCATTCTTCTTCGCTATCTTCTTTTTCTTCTTTTGCTTCAACGGATCAATGTGTCCTTTGACAAGATCATTATAGCTAGTGACTTTGGCTTGATGATTAATGCAGACCCGAGGAACAATTTGATCGGGATCCGAATGAAATCCCAATCTTCGATGCTGAAGGATAGTCAAAGCCTTATTGACATCCTCATAGGATTCTTCAAGTTTCTTGATGACAAACTTAGATTTTGTATCTTTCATGCGGTTGTCAAGATCCTTGAGTTGTGCGGTGAGGTCATTTGTCTCAACCGAATCATTTCTTATGTCCGGGACCAGATTAGGTGCTTGAGTTATTACTTCAGAGAAAATGGGCAAAGATGCCACTTCTCCATCAAACAGGTTCTCCACAAATCTGTCAAGCTGCTCCATGATAAACATATGATTGAAATAATTCGGTGCATCAGAATCATCTTGAGTCTGTGCAACAACCCGTGTAGAGGGAGCAGTTTGCGCCACATTTTGCTCGGTCGGAGGCATGGAAGCTAAAGGTTGAGTCAACTTGGGAGCAAACTTTGCAGCCTTTTCTTTCAAAATCTTAGCTCTTAGGGCATTTTGCTCGGCAGAAGGAGCTTTGATTTGCTTCGCCTTTTGCTTCAATAGCTTTTCTCCTGCTTGGCAGTACAGATGGGGTCATCAACTACCAAATCCTGTAGATCAATTGCATCAGATTGAGGAGTGGTGTTCACTTTATCAACCATAGTAACAGTGGTTGTAAGGGTCTTTCTCTTCAACAAATTCTTCTTCGGAGGTGCATGACGTCTCCAACGTATCTACTTTTCCTAACGCTTTTCCTCTTGTTTTGGACTCTAATTTGTTTCAGGACTGACGTTGTTTTTAGCAGAACTACCATGGTGTTGTTTTTTGTGCAGAAATAAAAGTTCTCAGAATTGAACAAAACTTTGAGATGATTTTTTATATCAAATAAGAGAACTTCTGAAGCCAAGAGGTACCTGAGGGAGGCACCTGGGTGGGCACAACCCACCAGGGCACGCCTGCCCCCCAGGTGCGCCCAGGTGGGTGCTGCCCACCTGGTGGCCCTGCTGACCCTGTAACCTACACTATAAAATCACATTATTCGAGAAAAAAATCAGGGAGAAAGAATTATCGCGTTTCACGAGACGGAGCCGCCGTCGCCTGTTCTTCATCGGGAGGCCAAATCTGGAGTCCGTTTGGGGCTTCGGAGAGGGGGCCTTTGATCTTTGTCATCACCAACACATCTCCATCGCCAATTCCATGATGCTCCCCACCGGGAGTGAGTAATTCCTTCGTAGGCTCACTGGTCAGTGAGGAGTTGTATGAGATTCACCATGTAATCGAGTTAGTTTTGTCAGGACATGATCCATAGTATCCACTATGTTCTCAGATTGATGTTGCTATGACTTTGCCATGCCTAATGCTTGTCACTTTGGGCCTGGGTGCCATGATTTCAAATCTAAACCATTTATGTTATCACCTTTATATCCATGTTCTAGATTTGATCTTGCAAGTTATAGTCACCTACTATGTGTTATGATCCGGCAACCCCGGAGTGACAATAGTCGGGACCACTCCCGATGATGACCATAGTTTGAGGAGTTCATGTATTCACCGTATGTTAATGCTTTGTTCCGGTTCTCTATTAAAAGGAGGCCTTAATATCCCTTAGTTTCCAATAGGACCCCGTTGCCATGGGAGGGTAGGACAAAAGATGTCATGCAAGTTCTTTCCATAAGCACATATGACTATTTACGGAATACATGCCTACATTATATTTATGAACTGGAGCTAGTGTCATATCGCCCTAGGTTATAACTGTCTCATGATGAATATCATCCAACGATTCACTAATCTAATGCCTACGAATTTATTTTATATTGTTCTTGCTAAGTTACTACTCTTGCTACTGCTATCATTACTGCTACAATATTACTGCTATCACTGTTACCGTTACTATTGCTACTACTGCTATCATGAAAACTATCATATTACTGTGCTACTAATCACTTTTCTGCAGATAATTAATCTCCAGGTGGTTGAATTGACAACTCAACTCCTAATACCTTCAAATATTCTTTGGCTCCCCTTATGTCGAATCTATAAATTTGGGTTGAATACTCAACCCTCGAAAACTATTGTGATCCCCTATACTTGTGGGTTATCAAGACTTTTTTCTGGCGCCATTGCCGGGGAGCATAGCAATATTTGTTGATTCACTTGGGATTATTATCATATTATCACTATGAAGAATCTGAAGGATGCTAAGACTAAGATTTTTCCCTCAAAGACGAGGGGAGGTAAGGAACTGCCATCCAGTTCTGCTTTAGATTCACCTTCTATTATAAGTAAACTTGCAACACCACAACATGCTATTAATTTTGATATGTCGCAAGTTATTGTTGATGCTACTTATGCTATGAATGCTACTCATGATGATGCTAGTACCTTGATTGATGATGATGTGCCACTAGGTGAATTTCTTGATGAACAAATTGCTAGGGTAAGACAACATGATATTGTTGAATCTGATGATGAACTTGAAACTGAAAATCTTGAAACACCAACTAGAACAAGTCCTCCTAGATATGAATTGCCAAAGGTACCAGAAGGTTATACTATGAGTGTGGAGGCAAGTAGAGATATTCTTGCTTGTAAGGATAGATATGATCTAGAGAAATTATTATGCAAGTATAAAGAAAGATCTCTGAATGCTAAAATGAAATGTGATCCTGAGTTTCCTACTTCACCTATTGTAATTGATGATAATGGTTATGAATTCTCTGCCGACCCAGAGTTAATCACTTTGGTTGAATCTGATCCTTTCCATGGTTATGAAACTGAAACTGTTGTGGCACATCTTACTAAGTTCAATGACATAGCCACCCTTTTTGCTCATGATGAGAAGATTCGCTATTACTATATTCTCAAGTTATTTCCGTTCTCATTAAAGGGTGATGCTAAAGCTTGGTACAATACTCTTGCTCCTGGTTGTGCGCGTAGTCCCCAAGATATGATCTATTACTTCTCTGAAAAATATTTCCCTGCTGATAAGAAACAAGTTGCCTTGCAGGAAATATTTAACTTTGTGAAAATTGAAGAAGAGAGTCTCCCACAAGCTTGGGGGAGCCTTCCCCAGTTTCTTAATGCTTTGCCTGATCATCCTCTTAAGAAAAATGACATACTTGATATCTTGTATAACGGACTAGCCGATGCTTCTAGTGACTTCCTAGATAGTTGTGTTAGTTGTGTTTTCAGGGAATGAACTATTGGGGAAGTTGAAGAATTATTGAATCACATATTGAAAAATTATGATGATTGGACTCCTCCCGAAACACCTATTAAACCCACTCCAAAGAAGAGGGGTATCTTATATCTCAGTCCTGAAGATATGCAAGAGGCAAAGAAATCTATGAAGGAAAAAGGTATTAAGGCCAAGGATGTTAAAAATTTACCACATATCAAAGAAATATATGGGCTTGAAGCACCACCACCACCTAAGATGGTAGAGGTAAAATCTTTATTGAAATTCAATGATAGTGATGATCCTCGTAATAAACATCCTAGTCAATGCCTTTATGAGTTTGACAATTACATTAGAAAGCAAGATCACTTCAATGAAAATGTTGTGAAACAATTGAAATACAACTCTGATATGATTGCTCGCTTAAGTGACTTGTTATTTAGAATCTCAAATGATGTTAGAGGTGTGGGAAAGCATGCCTCTGTGGTTCAAACTCAGTTAGAACAAGTTGCTAAATCTCAAAGAGAGTTACTTGATGAAATGAATAATAATATAAGTGACTTTTTTGTTAGAGTAGCAACTAGAGGAGGTAAAATGACTTAGGAACCACTTTATCCGGAGGGACACCCTAAGAGAATTGAATAAGACTATCAAATAATTAACATGGATGCACCTAGTCCTTCTAAAAAGAAAAAGAAGAAGAAAAATAATAAGACTTTGCCTGCCTCTAGTGAACCTAAAATAGAAAAACCTCCTGATAATGATAAAGAAGTTTCTATCTCTGATGCTGAAACTCATTCTGGTAATGAACACTCACCTTCTGATAATGAAAAAGATAATGATGAGGTTCACGAAGACACTCAACCAAATGATAAAGAACTAGATAATGATGTTGAGATAGAACCAGTTGTTGATCTTGATAACCCAAAACCTAAGAATAAAAGATATGATAAAAGAGACTTTGTTGCTAGAAAACATGGAAAGGAAATAGAACCATGGGTTCAAAAGCCTATGCCCTTTCCACCTAAGTCAACTAAAAGGAAAGATGATGAAGAATTTGAACGCTTTGCTGAAATGCTGAGGCCAGTTTTTTCTGCGAACTCGCCTAACTGATATCTTAAAAGTGCATCGATATGGAAAGTATATGAAAGACATCATCACCAATAATAGAAAAATACCTGAAGCTGAAATCTCCACTATGCTTGCTAATTACACTTTTAAAGATGGAGTACCTAAAAACATGGAGATCCGGGAATACCAACTATACCTTGCTCCATCAAAAGGAATTATGTGAAAACTGCTTTATGTGATTTGGGAGCTGGTGTTAGCGTTATGCCTTTCTCTTTATATAAAAGACATGATTTGAATAAACTCACACCTACTGAAATATCTTTGCAAATGGCTGACAAATCAACTGCCATACCTATCGGTATTTGTGAAGATGTGCCTGTTGTTGTTGCTAATGTTACTATTTTGACTGACTTTGTTATACTTGAGATGCCCGAGGATGACAACATGTCAATTATCCTTGGTAGACTCTTCTTGAATACTACAGGGGCTAGTATTGATTGTAACAAAAGCAAGGTCACTTTTCATATCAATGGTAATGAGCATATGGTGCATTTTCCGAAGAAACAATTCCAAGTGAATGGTATTAATGTTATTGAAAAATCTGCGACAATCACTATTGGAAGTTTTCAACTACCTCTACCTACTGTTAAAAAGAAATATGAAATGCTTATTGTAGGGGACATTCATATCCCCATTGAGGTAACCTAGTGATTTACGAAAGTTCTTCGGTTTCATGCTAATCGAAAGTGGTTGTTAATAAGACTTGATCAACCTTATTAATGGATCATTTTTGAGAGGAATGAAGTTGATGAATTTAGTAAGCACTACCTTTTGTCCCTACCTTTTGTTTTTCTGTTTTTCTTAGTTAAATAAACTAAAATGCCATGCTTTGTGTGTTTTCTACTTTTTCCGTGCAATAAAAAATGACCCGAAAAATAAAAGTTCTAAGGATGCCCTGCAAATTTTACATGATTTTTTTCTGAATATTTCTGAATTTCTAGTACAAATAATATCAGTGGGAGGTGCACCAGGTGGGCAAAACCTACCTGGGCATGCCAGGACCCCCAGGCGTGCCCTGGTGGGTTGTGGTCCCCACGTGGCCCCCCTAACTTACTTCTTCTTCCCACATCACTCCATTCACCTAGAAAAAAATCACTACCACACTCTCTCTCATGTTCTTGCTCCCGAAACCGCGGATTTCGATCTCTTTGCTTGAAGCTCCATTTCCGAAACTATTTCGTGGATTTGTTGCTTGGTATGTAACTCCTCCATGTGTCCAATTAGTATTTGTTTTAGCAGTTTATCTTTAGAATAATTAGCTACTCTTGGTACTACTATAGATGAGCTTGCATGTTGAATTCTTAGAGTTCTAAGTAGTTTGAATGCTTGCTATGGCCTCTATACATCTCTATGAGTAGTTGCTATCTATTTTGTGAAGTTTTGTTGAGAAAAAAATGGTGGACTAAAAATTTCACAATTTTGTTCATAGGAGAAAGATAAGTTTCTTTAGGAAGTTTGCTTCCAAGAACTCCAAGGGGGTTATTGGGCAGTCATCTGACAATGATCTCCATACCCCGAGGTTGGCAGAGCTACGGCCGTGCGAGTGGCCTCATAATGCGTTCATGGAAGAGGCCAGAATCCTCCAAGAGTTCAACCAATATGTTGCTAATGCCGGCCTCACCGACTTCATCCCAGCTGAATGCGAACAGTATCATCTCCTCACAAACTCCTTTGTGCAAAACTTTCATTTTCATCCTAGGAATAATCCCCCTGAGGTCTCATTTAACTTATATGTTGAACACCGCCAGATCCCACTTACTGAATTTTGTGACATATGCATGCTTTCTTCTGATGGTGGATTGGTAGAGCCTAGAACCTCAGAGTTTGACGGTTTTTACCGTACTCTGACAGTGGAGGATGAGAGGGAGTATCGGGCACCACTGCCGTTAGCTTACAGTTTCCTGCAATGCATTATTTTGCCGTATTTATTGCAAAGTGCCTGGTAGCGAGAGAGAAGGTGGGTTCACTTAGCGCCCCAGACTTTGCCGTCTTGCGTCACGCACTTTATGGCGATAACACTTATAGCTTGGGAGCTATTGTGGCACGCCGCCTTCACCTTAATAGATTCAAGCGTAAAATACATGGGGGCATTTGCGCTAATCGCTTGGCGACTCACTTAAATGTGCAGATACGCCAGCATGATCACCCCTTGACCAAGGTTTACCTAGATATAGCAGCTATGAAGAACCATCAGTTCCTTGCTCTGAGTACCCTGATAATGACTTGCCTTATAATTTAGTTTTTAGTGAGACTACTTGTTATATTATCCCCTTGCCTACATGATGTAGGGCGGAACCCTAGGGGCCGACCTTTCACGTTTGGAGAGGATCCCTACGAGGAACACGAAGAACGCGCGGAAGGAAATGGGGGAAATCACGGGGGAACGCAAGAGAAAACACTCAACCAACACGGATATGATCACACATGTGCTAGATCCAAGAGACACATAGAGATACACGGTCCAGATCCAACAAAGGACGATACAAGTGGCGGTAGCTCATCTCCGAGAGAAGGTCTTGAATCCACGAGGGATCTTCCCGTAAAGGGGTCTTGAATCCATGGTGGATCTTCTCCGAAGAGGCCGCGGTCGCTCACGAGGAGGAGATCCGTATGGATAAGCAAAGCTCTATCTCAAATGAGCTAAACCAATGCTAACTCTAACTAGGAGGAGGAGGGGGGTCTATATATAGTGATGTAGGGTGGAACCCTATAGCGTCGATCTTTCACGTTTGGAGTGGATCCTACGGGGAGACACGAAGAACGAGCGGAAGAACACGAGGAAATCACGGGGAGGAACGAGGGAAAACACTCAACCAACAAGGAATCGGTCACACAAGTGCTAGATCGAAGAACACAAAGAGATACACGAGATCCAAAGTCAACAAAGGTAAGGATACAAAGGTAACCGATCTTCTCCGTGAGGAGGCCTTGAATCCACAAAGGGATCTTCCCACGAGGGGGTCTTGAATCCGATAGGATCTACTCCGAAGAGGCCGCAGTCTCTCACGAGGAGGAGATCCGATGGATGAGCGAGGCTCTATCTCTAACTTGAGCTAAATCAACGCTAAGTCTCAAAAGGAGGAGGAGGAGTCCTATTTATAGGCTACGGGGCGAAGGGGTACACGGGCTCAGCCCAACACGCGCACACAGGCACTGGTCGGATGATCCGGGTCCGAAGCCGGATGATCCGGTCTGGTCCGGATGGTCCGGTCTGGTCCGGATGGTCCGGGTGGAGGCCCGGATGATCCGGAGACTCGGCTGGTGGAGGCGCAGGGCCGGATGTCCGGCTGGCGGTCCGGACGTCCGGGCAGGGTCCGGATGATCCGGGACGGGGTCCGGATGATCCGGCTTCAGGGGGAGGCTTCTGTAGTCTTCGGTCGAATTAGCCGGATGATCCAGAGGAGGGTCCGGGTGATCCGGACGACGGTCCGGATGTCCGGCCTGGCTCCAACAGTCGCTCCGTATTCTTCTTCTCCTTTCTTCCATCTTCTCTTCCATGCTTGGCCTTGGTCCTTGGATTCTCCATGGTCATCTTGGTTGTACCTGAGTGTATGCAAGGTCCATGCATGAGGTAGTAGCCATGTCTCACATGCGGAAAGTGACGGTTCGAAGAGGAGTGAATTCACCTTGTGTCCAATGGCGCATAGTCGAGGTCTCATCTTATGTATCCTTAGGGCTTGGGGAGTAGTCGGAGTGTACATGGGGATGAACATGGGATGCTCCGCAGCATCTCCCCCCCCCTTGTGAAAGATCCGACCTCGGATCGTGATCCTCATCACCATGGAAACGGTTGTCGTGGACGGACTTGCAGTTGGACGAAGTTGAAGGCATTGCACAATCCAAGTACTCCCAGGTGTCTCCGGTATGTGGTACATGCAAAATGAGCAAACACAAGCGACACTCGGAAATACAATGGTTAGCGCACACAAAATGTCCATCATGTAAGAATGAGTCCGTGCGGCAAGATATTGCATGACAAAGCGCATGAAGCTTATCAAGATGATATAGAATGATATGCAAAGCATTCATGGGATAATTAGCATGGTGCACAAAGCGACAAATTCTACCATTGTGCAAAATAATGTCATAGAGAGACGGTTCATCAATAGCATGAATATGGCAATGGATGCTCAATATGTGTAAGCTATCATGCCATTGATGGTGGACAATATGATCATGATGTATGAATATGCCATCAAGGAAGATCACAACAAATTTGCTAAGGAAATGCACAAGATCATATATCATGGATGACATGGTAATACAAGATGCAACAAGGCAATCATAATGTGAGTCAATCCATGCATAGTGTGCAAACTTGTGGTGAGTATGATATGTCCATCGAGCATGACATGTATGAGCACAATCAACAAATATGGAGGTGTTGGTGTACCAAAGCTCGATGTCGAGGCATGGGTGGAAGACCGAAGGTGCATCCAATAAGTGCGAGCGCTCCACAATGTGAAGGTCCATGTAGCCAATCTCCAATGTAGTTCCTCCGTTCACGAGATGTATCATGTAGACAACAAGAAGGAAACAACAATGAAAGAGTGACCCATCCAATATGTGTAATTGAGGATGGCTCAAAGAGAAGGAGTTCACCTTTAGTAGATTCTCGCAAATGTTGGTGTTGCACATCGTGTATGCCTTCGCATGACCAAGTTGTTGCATAACGGCATCGCCTTGTGAAACCTCCAAAATGAAAGAACATGAGAAACACTCGGAAAAACAAATGAGGTTAGCGGAAATGCAAAACCTATCATTCGAGTGGTAAGATACCAAACAAGTGTATGCATCATGCTCATCATAAGAAAGTACAAGGGAGCATTTCAAAGTATGGAGGCATAATGTGTAAGAACATCCAAATACAAGAGGCTCAATCAAACAAGTATGCATCACAACTAAAGTGTCCAAGTCTCCAAGATCAATAAGCATAGCTAGTTGGCACTCAATACAAGGTGATATGAGAGATGCAACTAATGGAGACAAGAGACAATGATCATGATTTATCATGTGAGAGGCATGAGCATATATGTCATCAACCCAAGAAAGCAAGTAATAGTGGAACATGGGTGATGCAACATAGCAAGCAATCATAGTGATCAAGTCAAGCAAGCTAGTAGTGCGAAGATGCAACATACTAGAAGGAATCATGGCAAGCATGTCATGTGTGCAAATGGTGGGCATGAATAATTCACATGTCATAGCACAAGCATGAAAGCAAGATATGAGTAAAATGTCATCAATGTATTGGCGAGAGACCATATGTAAATAGCAATGGGGCATCATGACTCTGCCAACACAACAATCAACAATAGCATGGGGCACATGATAAACATGGCAAAAGCAACAAGGATCTCCACCAAGCATGCAAATACACATAGAAGTATCATAATGGTGAATCATGGGTAGATGCAAGCAAGGGTCACAATTGCATGGCAAATGCATAGAAGCAAGTATAACATGCAAAGTGAACACGGGAAAATGAGCATAAGGTGACAAGTGGTAAATAGCCCATAGCCGTGTGAGAGCCAAGTAAAAGAGATGCGCGTAGTCCTTGCGCGAAGGGGACGGTGGTAAGGATAGTCCACGGGATCCGAAAGCATCGTTGCTCTCAAGAGCTCGTTTCGTCAACTCTTGGGATTGAGAGGTTGACGAGTATACATGAGTACCTACACAAAACAAAGACAAAGGAAAAATGGTGTGTGCGTGGTAGATGTACACATCATCCATCATGATGCGCACATGCTTGTGTTGGTTAGCACTAAATAGCCAATGCTCAAATAAATGAGATGCGTGATATAGAAACAAGTCATCCATCATGAGAGGTTTTTCATTATGTATGGCATAATGGAGACTCAAAGGATGTAATGCATCATGAGAAATATCTAGAGCATTATTATTCATGGAATGCATATGGTGCAAGCAATCATGGGAATCATGCAAAGTATGAAATGCATCAAGATCTCCTAATATGTATGAGGAAACTATGGGGGTCTCCCCATGAGCATGAGTAGCAACATCACATGGAGAATATTGACAACATCCAAAACAATGCATATTCGAAACAATGTGATCATGGCATGACATAGTAGATGAATTGCACAAATCATGTAAAGGAAGTATGGCAATATCATCACAAGAGAAGCAAAAGCCAATGACCATCATCTCGTCATCTATGCCATAAGTGCAAATGGGATTGATCTTAATGGGGCATGCATAGTTACTATGTTGAGATTGAAATGAAGCAATATGGGAGATCTCACTCATAGCATATGACAAGTTCAATGGATTGTCAAGTATAATGTGACCAATAGTATTTTCACAAGTTATCCTATGGAGCATAGCATCACAACTAGGCAACTCAACATGCTCATCATCATATTCATCATAAATAGGTAAGTCAAGACATGAAGAAGTTTCACTAGCATGAAGCATGGCAATAGGTGGGTCAACATCATGGGAGCAATCGATGTCAAGAGAGTCCACTAGTGGAACAAGAGAAGCACCATCACCTATGTTACCTTTGGAGCGTCGCTCAAGTGTTGTAGGTGAGGTGTTGAAGATCGTTTCGTTGTCATCTTCATGTTGATGGAACCATGTGGGGGGTGTATCATCGTCCACCATGGCCATCGGTGTTTCCATTGGAGGGATGGACTCGTCGAGGATAGGCGTGTCGTCATGTAGGAGACCTAGCACCAAAGAAGAAAACACACTAGGAGTAGAGGTTAAGTCGTTAGAAATCATAGTGGCCTCACATGTTGTGTCAACTACCTCACTCTCTAAGTGTTGTGGCTCACTCACTCCCTCAAGGGTGCTCTCACTCATATGGTTGGTGGAGTCACTCAAATGGCGCTCAACCTCACATAGGATGTGCGGCATGCTCTCATGTGTGGGGCTAGTGGTGGTCACACTCATCCTCTCAAAGGAAATGCTCTCAATGTCACATATGGTGGAGTCACTCATGTCACTCATGTGGTGGTGGATCTCCTCACATGGCACTTTGGGCATCTCTTCATATGTGGGTGTCGGAGAGGTGTAGGTGCAAATGTCTCCATGCGCCGCCGCGTAGCTTGACCCGGAGTATGAGTCCAATGTGGGCGCCGTCTTCATGGTGTTGAAGAGGTTCGCGCTCGTCGCCGTGGTCAAAGGGGATGGCCCTTGCTCAACCGTCTTGTCACCATCTTGGTGTTGGAGGCCCATATGATGTGGCACCTCGTAGCTCGTCTCCATAACCGAAGGGAATTTCCCATGCTCGGCCATCTTCCTTGAGGGGCTTCCGAAGATGGAAGTGTCACCCTCACTTGTATGTGGTCGCCTTGGACTTGATGAAGTCGTTTTAGGCGTACTTGTGGGAAGTAGGCGAAGATGCCGTACATCCATAGGCGAAGATGCCTTGAGAACACTTGGCGAAGATGCCGAAGTGGTTGATGTAGCCGTAACGCCGTCTTGGTGGTGGTCGTCTCGCGGTCTTCTTTTATGCTCATGAAGCTTCGACTTGGCGTGTTGGGACTTGTGCATTTGTGCTTGTGGAGCATCTTCATGATGATGGTGTCGTTGTCGCGCTTGAGCTCGAAGGCGTTCGTCGTCGTCGTGCACATGATGCTTGGAGGTGACTTGCCCTTCATGACAATGTTGATCACGAACGTGATGGTGGTCGCCATGTAGATGTGGACGAGGACGATTTGCACTTGCATCTTTTTCGCGCTCCGAAGACTTGTGCCTTGAACGTCGTCGTCTTGAGGATGATGAAGTGGAAGAAGACTTGATCAAGGCCCGAATCTCTTCCATCCTCGCATCTTGCTCCTCCTTTTGTGCGGCAAGCTTGTTGTCGATGTAGTCCCTTTTCCTTGCTTCGGAGTGGAAAATGTCGATGGAGATGTTCTCAATGCGCTCTTGCAATCTTGATTGTGCGCCTTGCATTTGTCGTTGTAGATCGAAGATAGACGCTTTGGAGATGTAGTTGTTCACGCCGTCGTTGTTGTCGTAGACCGGAGAGGGAATGCCTTGCCTATCCATCACAAGACTCGAGCAAATATGAGTGGGAGAAAGAGAAGAACTTATACCAATGTACCTTGACCAATGTTGACGATGAATCAAGTTCACTCAAATGCGGACAATGAAATAGCACTATTGGTACCAATCCTTGTCAGTTCTCACACCTACACAAGTAAAGCTTATAGTGGAGCTCGGTGAGGATAGTGGCACAAAAATTTAATGCAAAATGTTAGCAAGAGTCAATAATGTTGAAAGAGATTCACAAATTCGCAAGTGAAACAAGTAGACCAATAGCAATATGGAAGGCACACGGAAACACACACATGGATAGATAAATGGGGCCGTGCAACCAAGGAATGAGCACAAAATGTGGAATCCACAGAAAATGCTCGTGTTGCACAACTCAAGAGAGACGCTAGCACGATTGCTCAATAGGCGGATACGACACTTGTGCACAACCTATAAGATGCAAAATGGATAAACTTCTATCCCAAGTATGCTATGTATGTATGGTTCCCGGTGTTTCTCTCAAGATGATCCAAGATGATCGGATATGACAATCTTATATGCAATGTGGTATGATGCTATGGCACTTGCTTACAAGCTTCTTTGCTCTCTTTCTCTTTTGCTTAAAAGCTTTATTTCTTTTTTTTTCTATGGCCACTTTGCACAATGCACAAACCAAGATAGCAATTGTGTATATGCGGGAACAAACTTGTGACACAAGATATGATAGCAATATATGCACCACGATGATATGGTATGTATGCTATGGGAAGTATGATCACTAATGTGCACAAGTAACGTTGCCGGCAATACTCAAATGGCTAGTCTCGATAGGCAAGCGACGCAAAAGTAAGGCTAGGGGTTAACAATGCAATAGCAAGGAATATGAGGGATACCATGATACCAAGATGATATGGAGGTTACCGTCCGACGATGATGAGTAGCGGTGTTCTTGATGTAGATACCAAGATGATGGAGACTCGTCCCTAAGTAGCCGAAACACCTTAGGAAACGGAAAAACCGCGAACTCAAAATCTCACACATCAAATGTCAAAATGGTGGTAGCGGAAATGCGGTGGTGGTTTGCACTTGGCAATGTGGAAGTGAAATGATTGGCTATACACGTGTCAAAGTTGAAGTTGCCGTCCCTAAGTAGCCGAAACACCTTAGGAGACACAAGCCACAACTCGAACAAGTTCAAACAACAATTGGGTTAAGTTGGGTTGGTGGAAGTGTATGATGGGCAAGGTTATGCGGAAGTGGTGGTGGTGGTGGTTGATGAAGAAGCAACCGTCCCTAAGTAGCCGAAACACCTTAGGAGACTCGAATCACAACTCAAGTAACCACTAATGCTATGGGGAACAAAATGGGTTAGGTTGCGGAAGTCGGAGGTGGTAATGCAGATGATATGGTGGAAGCCCTAGGCAAAGATGCCAAAATCCCGAAAATTTGATGGTGTCAAATGGTGTTGGTGGTATTTTTGTGGGATGGGGGATGTCAATAGCTTCAAAACGAGCTAAAGAACGTCAAAAACGGACTCCAGATGAATTAGTTATGACCAAAACAAATTTTCAGCCGAAGCAGTGTCAGGGTTAACCGGACATCCGGGAGGAGGTCCGGATGATCCGGGTGTACATCCGGATGATCTGGGTTCATCAGCTCCGGTTCTGTTTTCTGGGTGCGTGGGGTATCCAGACATCCGGGAGAGGGTCCAGCTGATCCGGGAGGTATCCAGATGATCCGGGAGAAGGTCCGGATGATCCGGGCAGGTCAAACTGCTCGGGATTTCCTCTCGGGGATGAATTTTTGGGCGGAAATGGATGATTTTCGGGGCAAAATTTGAGGGATTTCGTGGATGGAAGGTGGGGAAACTTGGGGAAATGCTAGATCCACTTGAAACCAAGCAAATCCACGGATCAAAATCAACAAAACATCATCAAACCAACAAATCACAAAAAAATTTGGGGCTATTTTTGGTGGGGATTTTCGGATTTAGGACGAAAACAACAAAATCAAGCTAGAAAAAGAGGGGTAGGGGCTCCAAAAACGTGATCAACATGGCTCATGATACCATGATGATGTAGGGTGGAACCCTATAACGTCGATCTTTCACGTTTGGAGTGGATCCTACGGGGAGACACGAAGAACGAGCAGAAGAACACGAGGAAATAACGGGGAGGAACGAGGGAAAACACTCAACCAACAAGGAATCGGTCACACAAGTGCTAGATCGAAGAACACAAAGAGATACACGAGATCCAAAGTCAACAAAGGTAAGGATACAAAGGTAACCGATCTTCTCCGTGAGGAGGCCTTGAATCCACAAAGGGATCTTCCCACGAGGGGGTCTTGAATCCGATAGGATCTACTCCGAAGAGGCCGCGGTCTCTCACGAGGAGGAGATCCGATGGATGAGCGAGGCTCTATCTCTAACTTGAGCTAAATCAACGCTAAGTCTCAAAAGGAGGAGGAGGAGTCCTATTTATAGGCTAGGGGGGCGAAGGGGTACACGGGCTCAGCCCAACACGCGCACACAGGCGCTGGCCGGATGATCCGGGTCCGAAGCCGGATGATCCGGTCTGGTCCGGATGGTCCGGGTGGAGGCCCGGATGATCCGGAGACTCGGCTGGTGGAGGCGCAGGGCCGGATGTCCGGCTGGCGGTCCGGACGTCCGGGCAGGGTCCGGATGATCCGGGACGGGGTCCGGATGATCCAGCTTCAGGGGGGAGGCTTCTGTAGTCTTCGGTCGAATTAGCCGGATGATCCGGAGGAGGGTCCGGATGATCCGGCTGAGCCCGGATGATCCGGACGACGGTCCGGATGTCCGGCCTGGCTCCAACAGCCGCTCCGTCTTCTTCTTCTCCTTTCTTCCGTCTTCTCTTCCATGCTTGGCCTTGGTCCTTGGATTCTCCATGGTCATCTTGGTTGTACCTGAGTGTATGCAAGGTCCATGCATGAGGTATTAGCCATGTCTCACATGCGGAAAGTGACGGTTCGAAGAGGAGTCAATTCACCTTGTGTCCAATGGCGCATAGTCGAGGTCTCATCTTATGTATCCTTAGGGCTTGGGGAGTAGTCGGATTGTACATGGGGATGAACGTGGGATGCTCCGCATCATATAGTCTAAGCCACGAAGGGGTAAGTGAGGGGCGAAGGGGTACACGGGCCTCGGCCCAAGTCATGCACGCAGGCGGGGTCCCGATGATCCGGATGGTGGCTCGGATGATCCAGGTGTCGGGGGTCCGGATGATCCGGGCGATTGTCCGGTGATCCGGCTTCGTCGAGCAGGCTTCGGGTGCCTTCGGGCACATTACCCGGATCATTCGGGTGGGGGTCCGGATCATCCGGGCTTGGTCCGGATCGTCCGGCTGAGGGTCCGGATGATCCGGGCAAGTCTTGTCTTGTCCGTTCTTCTTCCTTCTCTTCCATGCTTGGCCTTGGTCCTTGGATTCTCCATGGTCATCTTGGTTGTACCTGAGTATATGCAAGATCCATGCATGAGGTAGTAGCCATGTCTCACATGCGGAAAGGATGGTTCGAAGAGGAGTGAATTCACCTTGTGTCCAATGGCGTATGTTCGAGGTCTCTTCATATGTCCTCTTGGGGCTTGGAGAGTAGTCGGAGTGTACCTGGGGATGAACATGGGATGCTCCACATCATCTCCTCCCCCCTGGGAAAGATCCGACCTCGGATCGTGATCCTCATCACCATGGAAACGGTTGTCATGGACGGACTTGTAGTTGGACGTAGATGAAGGCATTGCGCAATCCAAGTACTTCAAGGTGCCTCCGGTATGTGGTACATGCAAAATGACCAAACACAAAGTACACTTGGAAATACAATGGTTAGCGCACAAAAAGTGTCCATGAAGTAAATATGAGTCCGTGCGGCAAGATGGTTCGTGACAAAGCACATGAAGCTTATCAAGATGATATAGATTGGTATGCAAAGCATTCATGGGGTAATTAGCATGGTGCACGAAGCGACAAATTCTACCATTGTGCAAAATGATGTCATAGAGAGACGATTCATCAATAGCATGAATATGGCAATGGATGCTCAATATGTGTATGGTATCATGCAATTGATGGTGGGCAATATTATCATGATGTATGAATATGCCATCAAGGTAGATCACAACAAATTTGCTAAGGAAATGCACAAGCTCATATATCATGGATGACATGGGAATACAAGATGCAACAAGGCAATCATAATGTGAGTCAATCCATGCATAGGGTGCAAACTTGTGGTGAGTATGTTATGTACATAGAGCATGACATGTATGAGCACAAACAACAAATATGGAGTGGTGGTATACCAATGCTCGATGTCGTGGCATGAGTAGAATTCCGAAGGTGCATCCAATAAGTGCGAGCGCTCCTCAATGTGAAGGTCCATAGAGCCAATCTCCAATGTCGCTCCTCCGTTCGCGAGATGTATCATGTAGACAACAAGAAGGAAACAACAATGAAAGAATGACCCATCCAATATGCGTATTTGAGGATGGCTCAAAGATAAGGAGTTCACCTTTATGAGAATTTCGAAAATGATGGTGTCGCACATCGTGTACGCCTTCATATGACCAAGTTGTCTTATGATGGTACCGCCTTGTGAGTCCTTCAAAACGAAAGAACATGACAAACACTCGGAAAAACAAATGAGGTTAGCAAAAGTGCAACACCTATCATTCGTGTGGTAAGATACCCAACAAGTGAGTATTGCATCATGCTCATCATAAGAAAGGACAAGGGAGTATTGCATAGTATGGATGCATATGATGCGAGAATAACCAAATACAATAGGCTGAAGTAAACAAGCATGCATCACAAGTAAAGTGTCCAAGTCTCCAAGAGCACTAAGCATACATGCAACAATTGGAGGCAAGTGACAATGAACAAGATGAATCATGTGAGAGGCATGAACAAATATGTCATCAACCCAAGAAAGCGAGTAAAAGTGGAACATGGGTGATGCAACCAAGCAAACAATCATAGTGATCAAGTTAAGAAAGCTAGTAGTGCAAAGATGAAACTTACTAGAAGGAGTCATAGCAAGCATGTCATGTGTGCAAATAGTGGGCATGAATAATTCACATGACATAGCAAAAACATGAAAGCAAGATATGAGCAAAATATCATCAATGTATTGGCGAGAGACCATATGTAAATAGCAAAGGCACATCATGACTCTCCCAACGCAACAAGCATCAATAGCATGGGGCACAAATAAATCATGGTAATAGCTACAAGTATCTCCACCAAGCATGCAAATACACATAGAAGTATCATAATGGTGAATCATGGGTAGATGCAGGCAAGGGTCACAATTGCATGGCAAAGGCATAGAAGCAAGGATAACATGCAAAGTGAACACGATAGTATGGGCATAAGGTGACAAGTGGTAAATGGCCCATAGCCGTGTGAGAGCCAAGTAGAAGAGATGCGCGTAGTCCTTGCGCGAAGGGAACGGTGGTAAGGATAGTCCACGAGATTCCAAAGCGTCGTTGCTCTCAAGAGCTCGTTTCGTCAACTCTTGGGATTGAGAGGTTGACGAGTATATGTGGGTACCTACACAAAACAAAGGCAAAGGAAAAATTGTGTGTGCGTGGTATATGTACACATCATCCATCATGATGCGCATGTGCATGTGTTGGTTAGCACAAAATATCCAATGCTCAAATAAATGAGATGCGCGATATAGAAACAGGTCATCCATCATGAGAGGTTTGTTTTTATGCATGTCATAATGGAGACTCAAATTGTGTAACGCATCATGAGAAATATCTAGAGCATTGTTATTCATGGAATGCATATGGTGCACGCAATTATGGGAATCATGCAAGGTATGAAATGCATCAAGATCTCCTAATATGTATGAGGAAACTATGGGGGTCTCCTCATGAGCATTTATGGAAACATCACATGGAGAACATTGAAAACATCCAAAACAAAGCATGTTTGGAACAATGTGATCATGGCATGACATAGTAGATGAATTGCGCAAATCATGTAAAGGAAGCATGTCAATATCATCACATGAAAAACAAAAGCCAATGACCATCATCTCGTCATCTATGCCATAAGTGCAAATGGGATTCATTTTAATGGGGCATGCATAGTTACTATGTTGAGATTCTAATGATGCAATATGGGAGATCTCACTCATAGCATATGACAAGTTCAATGGATTGTCAAACATCAAGTGACCAAAAGAATTTTCACATGATATCCTACGAAGCATAGCATCACAACTAGGCAACTCAACATGCTCATCATCATATTCATCATAAATGGGTAAGTCATGACATGAGGAAGTAGCAATAACATGAATCATGGGAATAGGTGGGTCAAGATCATGGAAGCAATCATTGGTAAGATAGTCCGCTAGTGGGACAAGAGAAGCACCATCACCTATGTTACCTTTGGAGCATCGCTCCTGTGTTGTAGGTGAGGTGTCGAAGATCCACTCGTTGTCATGTTCATCTTGATGGAACCATGTGGGGGGAGGGGTGCATCATCGTCCACAATGGCCATCGATTTTCCCATTGGAGGCTTGGACTCGTCGAGGGTAGGCATGTCTCCATGTAGGAGACCTAACACCAAAGGAGAAAACACACTAGGAGTAGAGGTTAAGTCGTTAGAAATCATAGTGGCCTCACATGCCGTGTCAACTACCTCACTCGCTAAGTGTTGTGGCTCACTCACTCCCTCAAGGATTCTCTCACTCATATGGTTGGTGGAGTCACTCAAATGGCGCTCAAGCTCACATAGGATGTGTGGCATGATCTCATGTGTGGGGCTAGTGGTGGTCACACTCATCCTCTCAAAGGAAATGCTCTCAATGTCACATATGGTGGTGATGAGGACATCAATACCATTGTTACACCCATAGCCCCTACTACTACATATACTGGACCAATTACTAGAGCTCGCGCACGCCAATTAAATTATCAGGTACTTCCGTTTCTTGGTAATGATTTTAATGTTCATGATTATATGATGCTGCCTAAATTGGATACATTTGTTTTGCTTACAAATGAAGGGACTAGCTTGGAGAAGGATGAACATTGGAGCAAGAACAAGCATGGAGATGATGGCATGCGCAAGGGGAACAAGAACGGAATTACAAGTGATGATTTCAGGACTTTGAAGCCACCATAATGGGTGCATGAATCCTTGGACGAAATATACAAGATGCCACTACATACATTTCGTCCTGAGGCTATTCTAGGTGTTGTGTCACCTTATTATTGGGCCAGGCCCATGTAATTTCGAAATACATAAGTATAGGTTATTTTTAGAGTCCGTATGTATGGGGAAACAAGAGATAGGGTTGATTTCGGACCCCTCCACCAAGGGCCACGAAATCCCCCCCTCTTCCTCCATATATACAGCCCTTAGGGCACCGTTTAGACTTTGGGTTTTGTTTAGATTAAAGTTCGCCATAGCTGCAACTTCACGTACTTCGTTTGTGTTCAACGACCAGACAAAGGCATCACTGAACCCCACCTTGATCAATAAAGCTTTCCTCTTATATTCACAATATCCAGATTGCAATCTTAGTTTCTTGCTTGTTCTTCCTTTGCCTGCAGGAAACAGACCTTCGTGGTCAGGTTGATCGTGCTCCAGCGTGGTAAATAACCTCTCGGAGTTGGTTTAGCGATTGCTAAGGCGCGACGTCCTCGCACGTTTGTAGTCGGATCTTCAAAGTCAACTTCCTCCAAAACGATAGCCACCATCTCATCGAAAGACGGGACACCTTTGCCTCTATCAAGTGGTATCAGATTTTCAGGTTGCTCGGTGAGATTTTACAGTTTTTCGTAGTTTAGATCAAGTTTCGCTTAGAGTTTTGAGTTATGTTCATAAGTTGTCACGCCGCCGCCGCACCATCGTCATCGCTCCTGCCATCTACCACCACCGCTGGTCCGCCACCGCTCTGAATCCATATCCATATACCACCACCAATATGTATCCATAAACCACCACCGATCCGTATCCATATACGACCACCACTACCATATACCACCACCGCTGCCATATCCTACCACCATATATCCACCACCAATCCAAGTTACTTTCATATTCGGTTTGTTTTTGAGATCCGTCTATTTTCCGATTCGTGTTTCCTTGCCTGAGTAGGTTTCGGGAAAAAAAGAGTCTGGAGACCCCCGGGCAGTTTTTAGGCCAAAATTTCGCAGGCAAAAATATTTTTTCCCTATCCTATTTTTAGGCTTTTCTGAGTCTTTTGAGCCACGTGCCATCATAGTGATTTTTTGTCGCATTTTCGTCGTCGCTGCCCTGATTTACGAAAAAAGTCAAAAAAAAGTTTCGTGCCTATCATGTCTGTTTGACCTAGGAAGAGTTTTGAGACACTCGCCATTATAGTGATTTTTCGCAAAAAAAGGGAGCGCAAAAAAAGAGGAGCGCAAAAAAAACAGACCAAAAAAAGTTCCAGAGTGTGCTTTTCCCTTGTTTATGTGCAGGGTCGTGATTTTTTTGTGTTCTAGGCTCGCGTCTCTAGCACGATCTAGCCTAGGACCAGCACAGTACCGTCCTTGAACGTTTATTCAACTTTGCATATCTGAATTGATTATTGCTGACCCTTTTGTTACCATATTATAAGCCTTCCCAGCTCCACATACATCTACGTCGTGCGTTTGACTCTCCCTGGTAATCGCTTTATCCAAGCTTTGACAATTTTGACTACAACGGTTGCCGATCACCGCCTGCAGCTGGGTAAGAACTAGTAAGAATTTGAGTTTTGCTTGATGGATTTGTGACACCCACCACCACCACTTGTTAGTAGTCTGTCGGATCATATTCTTGTGTGTTTCTATTGCTGCTAACCATGCCAGGATCACAAGCCGACGAGATTGACTGGGAGAACTTAACGAACAAGGAGCTTCATGATAAGTTTCAGCAAATGATGACTGAACAGGTGCAAGCTGTGCTGAACAATTTTGAAGAGGCCATGGAGAAGATCAGTGGCCTTGAGAAGATGTTCGAAACAAAGCTAGATAACAGATTTAATGAACTGCTTGCGCGTCTTCCACAACCGGCTGCACCTGCCGCACCTCTGCAACAACAACTACTACTACTACTACCTCCACATCGCGAAACAGCCCTCCGCCGAGCGAGCCGTGTCCTTCTTCAGCCTAGCCAAACTGCTGGTGCTGCTATTGATACTTCTGTGGCTCCTGCTGCTGATGCGGAGGATGATTATGCGGGAGATTACGAGGATGAGGTTGATCAAAATCAGAACTACGTGCAACCACCAGCACCACAACCACCAGGTCGTCCACATGCAAATAATCACAATGGTAGGGCTCTCCCTCAGGTACGAGATCATGACCGTTTTCCTAAACTGAAATTGAATATTCCACCATATAAGGGAAGATATGTTCCTGATATATATATCTTACTTGGGAGTTAGAAAGTGAACAACGATTTACATATTTACAATATCCTGAGGAGAGACGTGTTCCTGCTGCTGTTTGTGCTTTCACTAGCTTTGCATGTGTTTGGTGGTCTGAACAT
This sequence comes from Triticum aestivum, assembly GCF_018294505.1. Lineage (NCBI taxonomy): Eukaryota > Viridiplantae > Streptophyta > Magnoliopsida > Poales > Poaceae > Triticum > Triticum aestivum. The sequence continues at coordinate 252,330,511 of NC_057795.1, forward strand.
TGTAGATTATATCCTATTCCAGCTACTTGGGCTGCTTTGAAAACTTCTATGCGTACTCGTTGGGTTCCACCATATTATCAACGTGAATTAATTCAAAAATTGCAGCGTTTAAGACAAGGAAAAAATTATGTAGAAGAATATTATCAGGAATTACAAACTGGCATGATTCGATGTGGTATTGTTGAGGAGAATGAAGCTATGCTTGCACGTCTTATGGGTGGATTAAATAGAGAGATTCAGACCATTCTAGAGTATAAGGAGTGTACTAATATCACTCGTTTATTCCATCTTGCTTGTAAAGCTGAACGTGAAGTGCAGGATCGACAGGCATTGGCGCGAACTAACTTTTCTGCAGGTCGACCTTCATCATGGACACCGCGTGCATCTTTTACTTCCACTGCACCAGCACCTCCATCAGGTGCCACCTACAGCCGTGATACACGAAAGCAGGCACAACCACCACTATCTGCCAAGGTCGCACCTGTCGGGCCTGCATAGAGCTCTTCTTCTTCCATGGCATCAACAGGGCACACAAGTGATATTATTTGTCGTCATTGTAAGGGAAGAGGTCATTATGCGAGAGAATGCAAATCTCAGCGTGTGAGGATTGCTACTGAGGATGGTGGGTATGAGTCCGCTACTGACTATGATGAGGAGATGTTGTAGGGTGGAACCCTATGGGGAGATCTTTCATGAATTGGAGGGGGAATCCCCAAGAACAAGATGAACAAAAGAGGGAAAACAAGAGGAACACTCAAGAACAAGTCAAATCACACATCCACTAGACAATCAAACACATAAGATCCACAAGGTACATGAACAATCAAAGGGAAATAAGATACATGGTAGAGTTCATCCCGAATCCTATGAAGGAGATGAGGGCTTGATGATCCTATGATTGGGATCCTTCCCCAAGGAGGAGGTCTTGATGTTTGGTCACTCCAAGAGGAGGTCTTGATCTCCTAGTGGAGTGGATCCATGGAGCAAAGCTCACAAATGTCTATCAACTACTTTCCTTCCCCTAACATATGGTCTAGGTACGGAATATATAGGCATGGGGACGAAGTGGATGAAGAGGAGGCCCAAACAGCAATCATAGCCGTCCATCATGTAGGGCCCGTGCGCACGGGGTAAGTTGGGCCCGTGCGCACGAGGGTCCCGTGGGCACGGTACAGGCCCGTGCGCACGGGGTGCTCCAGCGCCAACTTCCTGAGTAGTCCGTGCGCACGGGGTCTTCGAGGCCCGTGGGCACGGGTTGCCTGGGAGGTGCTCACTTGATCTTGTTGCACTCCTTCTTCCTCCGTGTGGCCTTGTGGTCCTTCTCCAACTCCTTTGGGGTGTTCCTCACCAGCTTGTGGTCGTCGGTCTTCATACCTAAGGGCACATAGAGCACTTTGGTGAGGTAGCAAGCAAGTCCAATGGATATTCATGATGTTCTCGAAGAGGAGCGGGTTCACCTTAATTCCAATGGCGTATGTTCGAGGTCTCGTCATA
>NC_057795.1:252332310-252374149 GCF_018294505.1 Triticum aestivum
CATGGAAACGGTTGACGTAGACGGACTTGTAGTCGGACGAAGTGGAAGACATGGCGCAATCCAAGTAGTCCAAGGTGTCACCGGAGTGATAGACATGCAAAAAGAGCAAACACAAGCAACACTCGAAAATACAATGGTTAGCACACACAAAGTGTCCATCATGTAAGAATGAGTCCGTGCGGCCAGATTGGTCGTGACAAAGCGCATGAAGCTTATCAAGATGATCTAGAATGAGATGCAAAGCATTCATGGGAGGAAATGCAATCATGGTGTGCACAAATGTGTTGTGAATATGATCAATGCAACCACGGTGCAAAATGTTGTCATAGTGAGACAGTTTATCAATAGCATGAATATGGCAATGGATGCTCAACATGTGTATGTTATCATGCAATTGATGGTGGACAATATGATCATGATGTATGAATATGCCATCAAGGTAGATCACAACAAATTTGCTAAGGAAATGCACAATCTCATATATCATAGATGACATGGAAATAGATACAACAAGACAAGCATAATGTGAGTCAATCCATGCATGGGGTGTAAACTTGTGGTGAGTATGATATGTCCATCGAGCATGACATGTATGATCACAATCAACAAATATGGAGGAGTTGGTGTACCAAAGCTCGATGTCGAGGCATGAGTTGAGTTCCGAAGGTGCATCCAATAAGTGCGAGCGCTCCTCAATGTGAAGGTCCATGTAGCCAATCTCCAATGTCGCTCCTCCGTTCACGAGATGTATCATGTAGCAACGAGAAGGAAACAACAATGAAAGAGTGACCCATCCAATATGCTTATTTGAGGATGGCTCAAAGAGAAGGAGTTCACCTCAAGGAAGTTCCCAAAGATGTTGGAGCCGTACATCATGTATGCCTTCACATAACCAATATGTCGCCTAACGGCACCGCCTTGTGAATCCTTCAAAATGAAAGAACATGATAAACACTCGGAAAAACAAATGAGGTTAGCGGAAATGCAAAACCTATCATTCAAGTGGTAAGATACCCAACAAGTGTATGCATCAAGCTCATCACAAGAAGGTACAAGGGAGCCTTTCATAGTATGGAGGCATGTGATGCAAGAACAACCAAATACAAGAGGCTCAAGTAAATAAGCATGCATCACAAGTAAGGTGTCAAAGTCTCCATGATCAATAAGCATAGCAAGTTGGCAATCAATACAAGGCGATATGAGAGATGCAACTAGTGGAGACAAGAGACAATGATCAAGATATATCATGAGAGAGGCATGAGCATATATGTCATCAACCCAAGAAAGCAAGTAATAGTGGAACATGGGTCATGCAACATAGCGAGCAATCATAGCGATCAAGTCAAGCATGCTAGTAGTGCGAAGATGCAACATACTAGAAGGAATCATGGCAAACATGTCATCGATGCAAATAGTGGGCATGAATAATTCACATGTCATAGCACAAGCATGAAAGCAAGATATGAGGAAATTAGGATGAATGTATTGGTGAGAAGCCATATGTAAATAACAATGGGTCATCATGACTCTCCCAACACAAGAATCAACAATAGCATGAGGCACATGATAAACATGGCAAAAGCAACAAGGATCTCCACCAAGCATGCAAATACACATAGGGATATCATAATGGTGAATCATGGGTAGATGCAAACAAGGGTCACAATTGCATGGAAAAGGCATAGAAGCATGCATAGCATGCAAAGTGAACACGGTAAAATGAGCATAAGGTGACAAGTGGTAATTGGCCCATAGCCATGTGAGATCCAAGTAGAAGAGATGCGCGTAGTCCTTGCGCGAATGGAACGGTGGTAAGGATAGTCCACGGGATCCCAAAGCATCGTTGCTCTCAAGAGCTAGTTTCGTCAACTCTTGGGATTGAGAGGTTGACGAGTATACATGAATACCTACACAAAACAAAGACAAAGGAAAAATTGTGTGTGCGTGGTAGATGTACACATCATCCATCATGATGCGCATGTGCATGTGTCGGTGAGCACAAAATAGCCAATGCTCAAATAAATGAGATGCGTGATATAGAAACATGTCATCCATCATGAGAGGTTTGTTATTATGTATAGCATAATGGAGACTCAAATTGTGTAATGCATCATGGGAAATATCTAGAGCATTGTTATTCATGGAATGCATATGGTGTACACTATCATGGGAATCATGCAAAGTATGAAATGTATCAAGATCTCCTAATATGTATGAGGAAACTATGGGGGTCTCCTCATGAGCATGAGTAGCAACATCACATGGAGAATATTGACCACATACAAAACAAAGCATATTTGGTTCAATGTGATCATGGCATGACATAGTAGATGAATTGCGAAAATCATGTAAAGGACGCATGGCAATATCATCACAAGAGAAGCAAAAGCCAATGACCATCATCTCGTCATCTATGCCATAAGTGCAAATGGGATTTATTTTAATGGGGCATGCATAGTTACTATGTTGAGATTGAAATGATGCAATATGGTTGATCTCACTCATAGCATATGACAAGTTCAATGGATTGTCAAACATGATGTGACCAATAGAATTTTCACATGATATCCTATGCAGCATAGCATCACAACTAGGCAACTCAACATGCTCATCATCATATTCATCATAAATAGGTAAGTAAAGGCATGAAGAAGTTTCACTAGCATGAAGCATGGTAATAGGTGGGTCAACATCATGGGAGCAATCATTGTCAAGAGCATCCACTAGTGGGACAAGAGAAGCACAATCACCTATGTTACCTTTGGAGCGTCGCTCATGTGTTGTAGGTGAGGTGTTGAAGATCGTCTCGTTGTCATCTTCATCTTGATGGAACCATGTGGGGGGTGGATCATCGTCCACCATGGCCATCATATTGTCCATTGGACGGATGGAGTCATCGAGGATAGGCATGTCGTCATGTAGGAGACCTAGCACCAAAGAAGAAAACACACTAGGAGTAGAGGTTAAGTCGTTAGAAATCATGGTGGCCTCATGTGTCATGTCAACTACCTCACTCACTAAGTGTTGTGGCTCACTCACTCCCTCAAGTATGCTCTCAGTCATATGGTTGGTGGAGTCACTCAAATGGCGCTCAACCTCACATAGGATGTGTGGCATGCTCTCATGTGTGGGGCTAGTGGTGGTCACACTCATCCTCTCATAGGAAATGCTCTCAATGTCACGTATGGTGGAGTCACTCATGTCACTCATTTGGTGGTGGCTCTCCTCACATGACAAATGGGGCATCTCGACATATGTGGGTGTCGGAGAGATGTAGGTGCAACTGTCTCCATGCTCAACTCCTATCGCCGTGGTCGAAGGGGATGGCCCTTGCTCGACCTTCTTGTCGCCGACTTGGTGTTGGAGGCCCATATGATGTGGCACCTCGTAGCTCGTCTCCATGACCAAAGGGAGTTTCCCATGCACGACCATCGTCCTTGAGGGGCTTTCGAAGATGGAAGTGTCGCCCTCACTCGTAGGTCGTCGCCTTGGACTTGATGAAGTCGTTGTAGGCGTACTCGTGGGAAGTAGGTGAAGATGCTGTACGTCCAAAGGCGAAGATGCCTTGATACCACATGGCGAAGATACCAAAGTGGTTGGTGTAGCAGTAGCGCTGTCTTGCTGGTGGTCGTCTCGCGGTCTTCTTTTGTGCTCTTGATGCTTGGACTTGGCGTGAAGTAGGGCTTGTTGGGACTTGTGCATTTGCACTTGTGGAGCATCTTCATGATGATGATATCGTTGTCGTGCTTGAGCTCGAAGTAGATGTCGTTCGTCGTCGTTGTGCACATGTTACTTGGAGGTGACTTGCCCTTCATGACGATGTTGATCACGAACGTGATGGTGGTCACCATGTAGATGTGGACGAGGACGATTTGCACTTGCATCGTGGCCGCGCTCGGAAGACTTGTGGCTTGAATGTTGTCGCCTTGAAGATGACGAAGGGGAAGAAGACTTGATCAAGGTTCTAATCTCCTCTATCCTTGCATCTTGCTCCTCTTTATGTGTGGAAAGCTTCTTGTCGATGTAGTCCCGTTTCCTTGCTTCGGAGTGACGAATGTCGATGGAGATGTTCTCGATGCGCTCTCGCAATCTTGATTGTGCGCCTTGCATTTGTCGTTGTAGATCGAAGATGGACACTGTGGTGATGTAGTTGTTCACGTTGTTGTTGTCGTGGACCGGAGAGGAAATGCCTTGCCTATCCGAGCAAAGGTGAGTAGAAAATGAGATAAAACATACCAAGCTACCTTTTCCCAAAGTTGAGGATGTATCTTGTATCACTCAATGTGAAATGAAAGAATAGTGGAATTGGTACCGGACTTGTTCACTCACACCTACAAGTAAAAGCTTATGGTAGAGCTCGATGAGGATAGTGGCACAAAAATTTGATGCAAATGTTAGCAAGAGTCAATAATGTTGGAAAAGATTCACAAATTCATAAGTGAAACAAGTAGATCAATAGCAAATGTGGTACACGGAAACACACACACGGATAGATAAATGGGGTCGTGCAACCAAGGAATGAGCACAAAATGTGGAGTCCACGGAAAACGCTCGTGTTGCACAACTCAAGAGAGACGCTAGCACGATTGCTCAATCGGCGGATACGACACTTGGGCACAACCTATAAGATGCAAAATGGAAAAACTTTCTATCCCAAGTATGCTATGTATGTATGGTTCTCGGTGTTTCTCTCAAGATGATCCAAGATGATCGGATATGACATCTTATGTGCAATGGGGTATGATGCTATGGCACTTGCTTACAAGCTTCTTTGCTCTCTTTATTTTGCTTAAAAGCTTTTTTTGGCCACTTTGCACAATGCACAAACCAAGATAGCAATTGAGTATATGCGGGAACAAACTTGTGACACGAGATATGATACCAATATATGCACCACGATGATATGTTATGTATGCTATGGGAAGTATGATCACTAATGTGCACAAGTAACGTTGCCGGTAATACTCAAATGGCTAGTCTCGATAGGCAAGTAACCTGAAATGGGCTAGGGGTTAACAATGCAATTTGCAAGGGGAATATACAATGGTGTCATCAAGGTTACCGTCCTTTGCAATGATGAGTGGCGGTGTTCTTGATGTAGATACCAAGATGATGTAGACCCGTCCCTAAGTAGCCGGAACACCTTAGGAAATGCTAAAAACCGCAAACTCAAAATCTCAAATGACAAATGTCAAATGGTGGTAGTGGAAATGGCAATGTGGAAGTGGTGGTGGTGGTTTGTGAAGAAGAAATCATCCCTAAGTAGCCGAAACACCTTAGGAGACTCACGTCACTACTCAAGCAACCACTAATGGTATGGTGAACAAAATGGGATAGGTTGCGGAAGTCGAAGGTGGTGTAGCGAATGATATGGTGGAGGGCCTAGGCAATCTTGCCAAAATGCAGAATTTTGGTGGAGTCAAATGGTGATGGAACCTATGTAGGTGGATGGGGGATGTCAATAGCTACTCAACGAGCTAAAGAAGGCGAAAATCGGATTCCGGATGTGGAAGTTATGGGCAAAACGGTGAAGTGCTCGCGGCTGACCTGGGGGGTCGTGCGACGGGGGTAAGAGCCCGTGGGCACAGGGTCCCGTGCACACGGTACATGTCTGAGGGCACGGGGTGTGCAGAGACTTTTCGGGGGCCCGTGCGCATGGGGTCTGGGGCCCGTGGGCACGGGGTGGGCGGAAAATTCGCGATTTCGTGGCGAAAATTGGAGATTTCTTGGGTAAAATTGGAGAGATTTTGGGGATGGATGGTGGGGAAAAGATGGGGGAAAGCTAGATCCACTTGAAACCAAGCAAATCCATGGATCAAATCCAACAAAACCTCATCAAACCAACAAATCACAAAAAAAATTGGGGCTATTTTTGGTGGCGAATTTTCGAATTTAGGACGAAATCACACAAAACAAGGCTAGAAAACAAAGAGGGGGATCCAATTTCATGAGAAACCATGGCTCATGATACCAAGATGTTGTAGGGTGGAACCCTATGGGGAGATCTTTCACGAATTGGAGGGGGAATCCCCAAGAACAAGATGAACAAAAGAGGGAAAACAAGAGGAACACTCAAGAACAAGTCAAATCACACATCCACTAGACAATCAAACACATAAGATCCACAAGGTACATGAACAATCAAAGGGAAATAAGATACATGGTAGAGTTCATCCCAAATCCTATGAAGGAGATGAGGGCTTGATGATCCTATGATTGGGATCCTTCCCCAAGGAGGAGGTCTTGATGTTTGGTCACTCCAAGAGGAGGTCTTGATCTCCTAGTGGAGTGGATCCATGGAGCAAAGCTCACAAATGTCTATCAACTACTTTCCTTCCCCAAACATATGGTCTAGGTACGGAATATATAGGCATGGGGATGAAGTGGATGAAGAGGAGGCCCAAACAGCAATCACAGCCGTCCATCTTGTAGGGCCCGTGCGCACGGGGTAAGTTGGGCCCGTGGGAACGGGGGTCCCGTGGGCACGGTACATGCCCGTGCGCATGGGGTGCTCCAGCGCCAACTTCCTGAGTAGTCCGTGCGCACGGGGTCTTCGAGCCCGTGGGCACGGGTTGCCTGGGAGGTGCTCAGTTGATCTCGTTGCACTCCTTCCTCCTTGTGGCCTTGTGGTCCTTCTCCAACTCCTTTGGGGTGTTCCTCACCAGCTTGTGGTCGTCGGTCTTCATACCTAAGGGCACATAGAGCACTTTGGTGAGGTAGCAAGCAAGTCCAATGGATATTCATGATGTTCTCGAAGAGGAGCGGGTTCACCTTAATTCCAATGGCGTATGTTCGAGGTCTCGTCATATGTCCTCTTGGGGTATGGAGAGTAGTCGGAGTGTACATGGGGATGAACGTGGGATGCTCCGCATCAAGAGACTTTGGCGCTTATTACAAGTGAAGAACACGGTGGAGCTGATTCTGATCATGAGACGCAATACATGGCTCCTGAAGACGCTGAAAGGTATAAATGTTTAGTTCCTCAACGTGTTTTGAGTGTGCAGGTCACACAAGCTGAGCAAAATCAGAGGCACAATTTGTTCCATACAAAGGGAGTTGTGAAGGAACGTTCTGTGCGCGTCAGCATAGACGGAGGGAGCTGCAACAACTTGGCTAGCATGGAGATGGTGGAGAAGCTATCTCTCACCACAAGACCACATCCACATCCTTACTACATCCAATGGTTCAACAACAGCGGCAATTTTAAGGTAACACGTACTGTTCATGTGCATTTTAGTATCTCTACATATGCTGATTATGTTGATTGTTGATGTGGTACCTATGCAAGCATGTTCCTTATTACTTGGTCGACCATGGCAATTTGATAAAAATTCTGTACACCATGGTAAAAACAATCATTATACTCTTGTTCATAAGGATAGAAGTATTACTTTGCTTCCTATGACTCCTGATTCTATTTTGAAAGATGATATTAATAGAGCTAATAAAGCAAAACAGGAGAAAAATAAGAGTGAAAATCAGATTGTGGCAAAAGAATTTGAGCAACAAATGAAGCCTAATACTAAACCATCTAGTGTTGCTTCTGAAATTAAATTGAAAAGTGCATGTTTACTTGCCACTAAATCTGATATTGATGAGCTAGATTTCAGCAAATCTGTTTGCTATGGTTTTGTGTGCAAAGAGGCATTATTTTCATTTGAGGACGTGCCTTCCTCTTTGCCTCCTGCTGTCACTAACATTTTGTAGGAGTTCGCTGACGTCTTTCCACAAGACGTGCCACCGGGATTACCTCCCATTCGAGGGATTGAGCATCAGATTGACTTAATTCCCGGTGCATCATTACCCAACCGTGCACCATACCGTACCAATCCAGAGGAGACGAAGGAGATTATGCGTCAAGTACAGGAGCTGCTCGACAAAGGTTATATACGCGAATCCCTTAGTCCTTGTGCTGTTCCTATTATTCTAGTGCCGAAAAAGGATGGTTCATCATGTATGTGTGTTGATTGTAGAGGCATTAATAATATTACTATTTGTTATCGTCATCCTATTCCTAGGCTAGATGATATGCTTGATGAATTGAGTGGCTCTACAATATTCTCCAAAGTTGATTTTCGTAGTGGATACCATCAAATCCGTATGAAATTGGGAGATGAATGGAAAACGACTTTTAAAACTAAGTTTGGATTATATGAGTGGTTAGTCATGCCTTTTGGGTTAACTAATGCACCTAGTACTTTCATGAGATTAATGAACGAAGTTTTACGTGTTTTTATTGGACGATTTGAGGTAGTCTATTTTGAAGATATACTGATTTATAGCAGATCTTTGGAGGAACATTTGGAACATTTACGTGCTGTTTTTATTGCTTTACGTGATGCACGTTTTTTGGTAACCTTTGGAAGTGCACCTTTTGCACCGACCGAGTATATTTTCTTGGCTATATTGTTACTCCACAGGGAATTGAAGTTGATAAAGCTAAGATTGAAGCTATTGAGAGTTGGCCGCAGCCCAAAACGGTCACACAAGTGAGGAGTTTTCTTGGCCTCACTGGATTCTATAGGCGTTTTGTGAGAGATTTCAGCACCATTGTTGCACCTCTCAATGAGCTTACAAAGAAAGATGTGCCTTTTTCTTTGGGGCACCGCACAGGAAGAAGCCTTCACGGTATTGAAACATAAGTTGACACATGCTCCTTTACTTCAACTTCCTGATTTTAATAAGACTTTTGAGCTTGAATGTGATGCTAGTGGAATTGGATTAGGAGGTGTGTTATTACAAGATGGCAAACCTGTTGCATACTTTTCTGAAAAATTGAGTGGGCCTAGTCTGAATTATTCTACTTATGATAAAGAATTATATGCTCTTGTTCGGACTTTAGAAACATGGCAACATTATTTATGGCCCAAAGAATTTGTTATACACTCTGATCATGAATCTTTGAAACATATTTAAAGTCAAGCTAAACTGAATCGTAGACATGCTAAATGGGTTAAATTCATTGAGACTTTCCCTTATGTCATTAAACACAAGAAGGGTAAAGAGAATGTTATTGCTGATGCATTGTCTCGTCGTTATACTATGCTTTCACAACTTGACTTCAACATATTTGGTTTGGAGACCATCAAATATCAATATGTGCATCATGCTGAATTTAAAGATGTATTGCAGAATTGCAACGAAGGTAGAACATGGAACAAGTTCGTCGTTAATGATGGCTTTGTGTTCCGTGCTAACAAGCTATGCATTCCAGCTAGCTCCGTTCGTCTTTCGTTGTTGCAGGAGGCGCATAGAGGAGGATTAATGGGACACTTTGGCGTGAAGAAGACGGAGGACGTACTTGCTACACATTTCTTTTGGCCAAAGATGAGACGGGATGTTGAGCGCTTTGTTGCTCGTTGCACTACATGTCAAAAAGCTAAGTCACGACTCAATCCTCATGGTTTATATATGCCTTTGCCTGTACCTAGTGTTCCTTGGGAGGATATATCTATGTACTTTGTTTTAGGTTTACCTCGAACAAAGAAATGGAGGGATAGCATATTTGTTGTCGTGGATAGATTCTGGAAAATGGCACACTTTATACCATGTCATAAAAGCGATGATGCTGTTAATGTTGCTGATTTGTTCTTTCGTGAAATTATTCGCTTGCATGGTGTGCCAAATACTATTGTTTTTAGATCGTGATACTAAATTTCTTAGCCACTTTTGGAGATGTTTATGGGCTAAGTTGGGGACTAAACTTCTTTTTAGTACTACTTGTCACCCCCAAACTGATGGACAAACTGAAGTAGTCAATAGAACATTGTCTACTATGCTTAGGGCTGTTTTGAAGAATAATAAGAAAATGTGGGAAGAATGCTTGCCTCATATTGAATTTGCTTATAATCGTTCATTGCATTCTATTACTAATATGTGCCCTTTTGAAATTGTGTATGGTTTCCTACCTCATGCACCTATTGATTTGTTGCCTCTTCCATCTTCGGAGAAGGTTAATTTTGATGCTAAACAACGTGTTGAATTGATTCTAAAAATGCATGAGTTAACTAAGGAAAACATTGAGCGTATGAATGCTAAATATAAACTTGCTGGAGATAAGGGTAGAAAACATGTTGTGTTTGCACCTGGAGATCTTGTTTGGTTACATTTGCATAAGGATAGATTTCCTGATTTGCGCAAATCAAAGCTAATGCCTCGTGCTGATGGTCCTTTTAAGGTGTTGGAGAAAATAAATGATAATGCATATAAACTTGAGCTGCCTGCAGATTTTGGGGTTAGTCCCGCTTTTAGCATTGCAGATTTGAAGCCTTATTGGGGTCGAAGATGAGCTTCCGTCGAGGACGACTTCATTTCAAGAAGGGGAGGATGATGAGGACATCAATACCATTATTACACCCACAACCCCTACTGCTACATACACTGGATCAATTACTAGAGCTCACGCATGCCAATTAAATTATCTTGTTTCTTGGTAACGATTTTAATGTTCATGTGAATATGATGCTGCCTAAATTGGACATATTTGTTTTGCTTACAAATGAAGGGCATATGATGCGGAGCATCCTTCGGTCATCCCCATGGACCTTCCATCGTCTCACCGAGCACCAAGAGGACCCATGACTAGAGCACGAGCTAGATCTCTCAAGACCGAGGTGACTTCTCTCCTTAGTGATATATCACATGATCCTCTCGAGACATGGCTACTACCTCAATCCGGAATGTTGTGCATGATTAAGTACCAAGAGGACCCTCCCGAGGATGCACATGAAGATGGTCAAGACCCCGAGTCCACGGAAGAAGAGAACCAATGGAAGAAGGCAAGAACAGCCTCCAGGCACTGGACATCCGGCCAGGACCCCGGACATCCGGCCCCTAGAGATCTACATGGCCAGGCCTCTCCAGAAGAAGCTACAGGGACCGGACATCCGGTGTCCAGCTCGGACATCCGATGCCCCTCACCAGAAATCCGGCCAAAGTCCCGGACATCTGGTACAAGCGTCCAGAGAGCACAGAAGGTCACCCCATTAGTCCGGACATCCGGCCAGCACCCCGGACATCCGGCGCCTCCCGAAGAAGCGGACATCCGGCCCCTCCAAGCGGACATCTGGCTTCGCCATCCAAAGAACAGAACGGCCAGCTGCACCAGCCCGGACATCCGGCCCCTCAGCCCGGACATCCGGCCCCTCGCGAGCCACCGGACATCTGGCCTGACGCCCGGACATCCGGCCCTCCCTGTCTGCGAACACTGTAAGGGCCGAGGCCCATGTATCCCTCTTGACCCCTAGACTATATATACTCCATCCCCACCTACGTTTTAGGGTTAGCATTCTGATAGCTCATTTACAGATAGAGCTCTGCTCATTCGTACCGGATCTACTCCACATGAGGGACCGTGCCTCTTCGGAGAAGATCCATTCGGATTCAAGGCCTCCATCCGGAGAAGACAATGAAGACCTCCTCACGGAGAAGAACGGTTACTCTTGTATCTTCCCTTTGTTGATTTTGGATCTTGTGATACTTTATGCTTTCGGTGATCTAGCCCTTGTGTGATTGATTCCTTGTCGGTTTTGTGTTTCTCTCGTTTCTCCCCGTGATTCCCCTTGTGATCTTCTGCGCGTTCTTCGTGTTTCCCCATAGGATCCACTCCAAACGTGAAAGATCGACCCCTAGCGTTCCGCCCTACATCATCTTGGTATCATGAGCCACGTTGATCACGTTTTTGGAGCCCCTACCCCGTGTTTTCTAGCTTGATTTTGTTGTTTTCGTCCTAAATCCGAAAATCCCCACCAAAATAGCCCCAATTTTTTTTTGTGATTTGTTGCTGCGATGAAGTTTTGTTGGATTTGATCCATGGATCTGCTTTGCATCAAGTTGATCTTGCTTTTCCCCATCTCTCCTGTGATTTCCATCCACCAATTCGTCCGAATTTTGCCCCGGAGTTGCAATTTTTCCCGTGGAGTTCATCGTGTTCGTCCCCGATCCAGGAGCCCGGACATCCGCCCCATGTCCACCGGACATCCGGCGTCCCGGACATCCGGCAGCTGGCCCGGACATCCGGCCCCTGGCAGCAGCAACTCCATCCCCCGCTCCCATTTATGCATACTTTTGCCCAGTTTTGCCCCGGTGCTCACGCTTACTTCCGCATACCACCACCGCTTTCCATAAGCACCACCACCGATCACCGCTACCTCCTATGTCGATTTTGACACGTTTTGGTCTTGAGATTTTGGGTTGTGGTTCCGTGTCCTATTGTGTTTCGGCTATATAGGTACGGTTCGACGTCAACATCACCACCGCTCATCTCCATCGACTAGTCATCATCGCCAAGGACGGTAACTTCGACGACATCTTTGTCATACCTTGCAATTGCATTGATACCCACATGGCCTTACTTTTGCTTAGCTTACCCATCGAGACTAGCCATTGAGTATTGCCGGCAACATGACTTGTGCACATTAGTGATCATACTCCATCGCATACATACCATACCATAGTGGTGCATATCTTGGCATCAACTTTTGTGTCACAAAGTTGTCATAGCATATACAATTGCTATCTTGGTTCGTGAAGTTTTGCATGAGAAAAGAGCTCAAAAGTGAAAGAGCCACCAAAGCTTTTAAGCAAAGAGGAAAGATAAGAAAAGAGCTTATGAGCAAGAACCATAGCATCGTACTACATTAAGATTTTCATATTGGATCATCTTGGATCATAGCACCGAAATACCATACATATAGCATACTTGGGATAGAGGTCCTTGCATTTTTGCCTAGTAGGTTGTGCACAAGTTCCGTATCCGCCTATTGTGCAATCGTGCTAGCGTCTCTCTAGTATTATGCAACAGGAGCATTTTCGTGGATTCCACATTTTGGCTCACTTTTGGTTTGCACAATCCCATTTATCTATTTGCGTGTGTGTTTCCGTGTACCCCCACTTGCTTGGTCTACTTGTTGCATTTGCAAATTTGTGAATCTTTTCCAACATTATTGAAGCTCACTTTCAATTGCATCAAATTTTGTTCCACCATCCTAACCAAGCTCCACCATAAGCTTTTACTTGTGTAGGTGTGAGAACCGACAAGAATTGGTACCAATAGTGCTATTTCATTGTCCGCATTTGAGTGAACTTGATTCATCATCAACATCGGTCAAGGTACATTGGTATAAGTTCTTCTCCGTCTACCACTCACATTTTGTTTGGAATGATGGATAGGCCAAGTTCTTCTACCAACCCACTTTTCATCGAGCAAGACGATGACATGTCATCATACGTCACAAAGAGCCACCTCTTTGGTGCACAATGAGTGTTACATCAAGAGCAACAAGCTATGAACGAACACATCGACAACCTCGCCACCGACTTGCGACTCTCCGAGCAACGTACCAAGGACTACTTCGACAACAAGATCGACACGCACAAGCAAGAGAACGATGCAAGGATGGACGAGATCCGCGCCTTGTTGGTGAACCGGCCTCCTTCAACTTCTTCATACTCAAGACGGAGCCACTCAATTCGACACTCTGACGACTCCTTCTCCGGCTCCAGTACACTGTCATCGACCACTCTTCGTCGAGCCGCGCGTCAAGACCGTCATGCATCTCGCAACCCGCTACACGACAAGCATTCACAAGAGCAAGTCGATGAGCAAGTCCCTCGTCCTCACTCAAACCAAGACGCTTTTGCTCAAGCTCAAGAACGACAATGACTACGGCGCCAAGAAAAAGAAAGCGCGCATCTACACCAAGAACAACAAGACGCCGAGGCTCAACGTCTTCAACAACTACTACGTGAAGCGCTAGCTCTTGAGGCGCAACGTGCCCTTCAAGAATCAAGTCGAGCAATCGCAAACCGCAATCACGAACGGCGCAATCAAGAGGAACCCTTCAAGAAGAAATCCAAGAGAGTAACTACCAACCGCGTGTGCAACGTCAAGTTCCTCAAGCTCATCCACAAACTCGTCAAGCTCCACCTCAACCTCAAGTTCAACAAGAGCAAGTTGATCATGGACTTCCTCCACGCCAAGAGCAACATGAGGATGATTACCCTCACCGTCAAGGGCGTCATCATCACCATCGCCAACAACACAATGAAGAGCAACGCTATGGCAAGCTCAAATTCACAATGCCCAAGTTCAATGGAAGCAATGATCCAAAAGAGTACCTCTCATGGGCATTGAAGGTCGACAAAATCTTTCGTTTGCACAACTATGAGGAAGAGAAGAAGATCGCTATGGCATCACTTGAGTTCCAAGACTATGTGCTCATATGGTGGAACAAGTCCTTGAGCATCGACAAGCAAGAGGTGAACCTCCAATCACCACTTGGGTTCAAATTAAGGATGTCATGCGAGCACATTTTGTGCCAACCTAATACAACCGCGGTCTCTTCAAGAAACTCCAACTCCTCAAGCAAGGAACAAAGAGTGTTGAACAATACTACAAGGAGATGGAGATAGCCATAATTCGAGCCAATGTCACGGAAGATGATGAGCAAACAATGGCACGATTCTTGAATGGACTCAATCATCCCATCAAGAAGATCGCCGACTTCCAACCCTACTCCAACCTCATTGAGCTCGTGCATCAAGCTACAAAGGCGGAACGTCAAGTGCAAGATGACTTCAAGTACGCCAAGTACTCGTCCAAGACCTACGGCTTCTCCAACAACCAAGCTTCAACAACTCCTCCAACATCTACATCAACCAAGCCTTCTCCAAGCAATGACGACAAGTCAAGTTACAAGAAAACTTCAGCAAGTTCAAGTCATCTTCCTCCTACTACAAGAAACTTCAAGCCGCGTGCTTCATCATCTAATCCGACCGATGAGACCGTCAAGACAATCTCCTTCAAGTGTTTCACTTGCGGCGGCCGAGGCCACAAGTCTTATGAATGCACAAACAAGCGCACCATGATCCTCAACGATGATGGCACCTACTACAACATGAGTGATGAGGAGATGGAAGCCCTTGATCAAGTGGCCATGCACCGGCGCGTGAACGAGGATGAAGATGATCAAGTCTTCTGTGATGAGGATTCGATCCCCGCTCTCGTTGTCTCCAAGGTCTTGACTCTTCAACATCAACAAGAAGAAGACCAACGATGCCACATCTTCCACATAAAGGCCGGCATCAATGGAAGGTCCGTCAACGTCATCATTGATGGAGGTAGTTGTCACAACTTGCCAAGTGAAGAACTATGCTCCAAGCTTCAATTGGTCAAGATGAAGCATCCGCACCCCTACAAGGTCCAATGGCTAAGTGACTCTGGCACTATACGAGTTGAGCATACGGTCCAAGTCTCCTTCAAAATTGGTGCATATGAGGACACCTTGGAGTGTGATGTGGTCCCAATGACCATTTCCCACCTCCTTGGTCGACCATGGCAATTCGACCGTGGTGTCATCCACAACGAGCGTACCAATCACTATAGCTTCAAGATGAAAGGAAAAGAGTATGTGCTATGACCTATGTCTCCTAGTCAATTGATAGCCGACAAGCAAGCCACCCATCGTGGAGAGAAGAGTGAGAAAGTGATCCACCAAAAAGTGAGTGAGAGCCACAAGCCAAACTTGAGCGCCTCTTCGCCTAGAGAGAAAAACCTCATACTATTTGCCGCAAAAAGTGAGATGAGAGAAGTGTGTGAGAACCCATCGAGTGTGATGCACTTTGTCCTTGTGCGCAAGGATGGGGAACCAAAAGCTAACACCTCTCATGAGCTACCTTTAGTGTTTCAATCTCTTTTGCAGGAATTCCAAGATGTTTTCCCCGATGAGCTACCTCTGGGTCTACCTCCTCTATGAGGCATTGAGCATCAAATCGACCTCATCCCCGAAGTGCCCCTGTCAAACAAAGCTCCATACCGCGTCAACCCAGAAGAAACTAAGGAGATCCAACGGCAAGTACAACAACTAATCGACAATGGTAATGTACGTGAAAGCCTAAGCCCTTGTGCCGTTCTCGTTATACTTGTGCCTAAGCAAGATGGAAGTTTCCGCATGTGTTCCGGTTGTAGACCTATAAATGCTATTACCGTTCGTTATAGGCATCCCATTCCTCGCTTAGACGATATGCTTGATGAACTTAGCAGTGCCGCCTTTTTCTCAAAAATTGATCTTAAGAGTGGCTATTATCAAATCCACATACAAGAGGGTGATGAATGGAAAACTGCTTTCAAAACCAAATTTGGCTTATATGAGTGGTTAGTTATGCCTATGGTTTTATCGGAAGCTCCCGGTACTTTCATGCGTCTTATTGATTTTATGCTTCGACCTTATATTGGAGTCCTTGTTGTGGTTTACTTTGATGACATTCTTGTTTTTAGCAAATCCATGAAAGAACATCTTAATCATGTTAGGGCTGTTTTGCAAACGCTTCGCAAGGAACGTCTTTATGCCAACATGAAAAAGTGCATGTTTGGTGTTGACAAACTTGTTTTCTTGGGTTTTGTCGTTTCTTCCAAGGGTGTCCATGTTGATGAATCTAAAATTGAAGCAATTAAAACTTGGCCCCAACCCATCAATTTGCAACAAGTGCGTAGCTTTCTTGGTCTCGCAGGTTTTTACGTCGCTTTATGAAAGACTTTAGCACTATTGCCGCTCCTTTGCATGCCTTGAGTAAGAAGAATGCTCCTTTTGTTTGGGGATCCTTGCAATCCACCGCTTTTGATGAGCTCAAGTCTTTGCTTACTCATGCTCCGATTCTTGCTTTGCCCAATTTTGACAAAACTTTTGAGGTTCATTGTGATGCAAGTGGTACCGGAATTGGCAGAGTTTTGATGCAAGAAAAACGAGCCATTGCATATTTTAGTGAAAAACTCTCCGGTGCTCAACTTAACTATCCCATCTATGACAAAGAATTGTATGCTTTAGTGCGTGTGCTACATGTTTGGGAACATTATCTTAGACCTCATGAGTTTGTCATCCATACCGATCATGAAACACTAAAGTACTTAAAAGGCCAAACTAAGTTAAACAAGCGTCATGCCAAATGGAGTGAATTTATTGAATCTTTCCCCTATGTGATCAAGTACATTAAGGGTAAGGAAAATGTAGTTGCAGATGCACTTTCACACATATGCACGCTTGTCACTAAACTTGAGTTGAGTGTTATTGGCTTTGAGGACATAACAGACTTGTATGCTAATGATCCATCTTTTGCGACTCCATATGCTAAATGTTTGACGCATACATCTTGGGAACAATATTACATCAAGGATGGTTATCTTATGAGAGCTAACAAACTATGCATTCCCGAGTCTTCTCTTCGTTTTCTCCTTTTGCAAGAGGCTCATGGAGGCGGACTCATGGGACATTTTGGACGCGACAAGACATTCACCATGCTCTCCAAGTACTACTTTTGGCCCAAGATGTTCCGCGACGTCTCACGCTTCACCACCCGATGCTCTACATGTCGCAAAGCTAAGTCTAAAGCTCAATCCCACGGTCTTTACATGCCTCTTCCGATTCCTTATCAACCTTGGGAAGACATTAGCATGGATTTTGTACTTGGTTTGCCTAGAACTCAAAATGGCAAGGATTCCGTGTTTGTTGTTGTGGACCGATTTTCTAAGATGGCACATTTCATTCCTTGCAACAAGA
The DNA here is from genome assembly GCF_018294505.1 of Triticum aestivum. Classification (NCBI taxonomy): domain Eukaryota; kingdom Viridiplantae; phylum Streptophyta; class Magnoliopsida; order Poales; family Poaceae; genus Triticum; species Triticum aestivum. The sequence goes on from NC_057795.1 coordinate 252,349,863, forward strand.
TAGACGATGCTTCACATGTTGCAAATCTCTTTTGTAGGGAAATCTTGCGCCTCCATGGAGTAACAAAGACAATCGACTCCGACCGCGACGTCAAGTTCTTGAGTTGCGCTAAGCTCAGAACCGAGCTCTTGTTCTCATCCGCATATCACCCTCAAACCGATGGCCAAACGGAGGTGACGAACCGTACACTCTCCACTCTACTTCGCGTGTTGATCAAGAAGAACATCAAGGAGTGGGAGGAGTGTCTACCCATCGCCGAGTACGCCTACAACCGTGCAAGACATTTGACGACCTGCAAGTCCCCCTTTCAGGTCGTCTACGGCTTCAACCCGTTGTCCCCATTGGACATTCTACCTCTTCCTCTACAAGAGCGCACCACCTCGACGCAAGTGCCCGTGCAAGCTACATCAAGAAGATGCATGAAGATACAAGGCACACCAACGAGCGCCAAGTACAACGACTCGCGACCAAGCTCAACGTCAACAAGCATCCCATGATATTCAACATTGGAGACCTCGTGTGGCTACACCTTCTCAAGGACCGCTTCCCCAACGAACGCAAGTCCAAGCTTCTCCCTCGAGCCGATGGACCCTTCAAGGTCCTAGCACGCTACAACAACAACGCTTACAAGCTCGATCTTCCATGCGGCAAGTACAACGTGAGCGACATCTTCAACGTCTCCGATCTCCCCTGTACCATGGTGATGAGGATTTCGATCCGAGGTCGGATCTTTCCCAAGGGGGGGGGGAGATGGTGCAGAGCATCCTTCGGTCATCCCCATGGACCTTCCATTGTCTCACCAAGCACCAAGAGGACCCATGACTAGAGCACGAGCTAGAGCTCTTGAGACCGAGGTGACTTCTCTCCTTAGTTATATATCACATGATCCTCTCGAGACATGGCTACTACCTCAATCCGAAATGTTGTGCATGATTAGGTACCAAGAGGACCCTCCCGAGGATGCACATGAAGATGGTCAAGACCCCGAGTCCACGAAAGAAGAGAACCAATGGAAGAAGGCAAGAACAGCCTCCAGGCACCGGACATCCGGCCAGGACCCCGCACATCCGGCCACTCGAGATCTACACGGCCAGGCTTCTGCAAAAGAAGCTACAGGGACCGGACTTCCGGCGTCCAGCCTGGACATCCAGCCCCCCTCACCGGAAATCCGGCCAAAGTCCCGGACATCTGGTACCAGCGTCCAGAGAGCACAGAAGGTCGCCCCGTCAGCCCCAACATCCGGCCAGCACCCCGGACATCCGGCACCTCCCGAAGCTGCGGACATCCGACCCCTCCAAGCGGACATCCGGCGTCGCCCATCCAAAGAACAGAACAGCCAGCTGCATGAGCACGGACATCCGGCCCCTCAGCCCGGACATCCGGCCCCTCGCGAGCCACTGGACATCCAGCCCGACGCCCGGACATCCGGACCTCCCTGTCTATGAACAGTGTAAGGGCCGAGGCCCATGTATCCCTTTTCACCCCTAGACTATATATGCTCCATCCCCACCTACGTTTTAGGGTCAGCATTGTGATAGCTCATTTAGAGATAGAGCTCTCCTCATCCGTACCAGATCTACTCCACTTGAGGTACCGTGCCTCTTCGAAGAAGATCCATTCGGATTCAAGGCCTCCATCCGGAGAAGACAATCAAGACCTCCTCACGGAGAAGAACGGTACTCTTGTATCTTCCCTTTAGTGATTTTGGATCTTGTGATACTTTATGCTTTCCGTGATCTAGCCCTTGTGTGATCGATTCCTTGTCGGTTGAGTGTTTCTCTCGTTTCTCCCCGTGATTCCCCTTGTGTTCTTCCGCGTGTTTTTTGTGTTTCCCCATAGGATCCACTCCAAACGTGAAACATCGACCCCTAGGGTTCCGCCCTACATCAGCCTAGCTTGGAGAAGGATGAACATTGGAGCAAGAACAAGCATGGAGATGATGGCATGCACAAGGGGAACAAGAATGGAGTTACAAGTGATGATTTCAGGACTTTGAAGCCACCATAATGGGTGCATGAAGCCTTGGACAAAATATACAAGATGCCACTTCATAAATTTCGTCCTGAGGCTATTCTAGGTGTTGTGTCACCTTATTATTGGTTCAGGCCCATGTAATTTCGAAATACATAAGTATAGGTTATTTCTAGAGTCCGTATGTATGGGGAAACAAGAGATAGGGTTGATTTCGGACCCCTCCACCAAGGGCCACGAAATTCCCCCCTCTTCCTCCATATACACAGCCCTTAGGGCACCGTTTAGACTGTGGGTATTGTTTAGATTAAAGTTCACCATAGCTGCAACTTCGTGTACTTTGTTTGTGTTTAACGACCAGACAAAGGCGTCACTGAACCCCACCTTGATCAATAAAGCTTTCCTCTTATATTCGCAATATCCAGATTGCAATCTTAGTTTCTTGCTTGTTCTTTGTTTGCCTACAGGAAACAGACCTTCGTGGTCAGGTGGATCGTGGTCAATAACCTCTTGGAGTTGGTTTAGCGATTGCTAAGGCGCGACGTCCTCGCACGTTCGTAGTCGGATCGTCAAAGTCGACTTCCTCCAAAACGATAGCCACCATCTCATCGAAAGATGGGACACCTTTGCCTCTATCACGTGGATTCACTCATCTCTCTCATGGGATGGTGGCTCTCCTCACATGACAAATGGGGCATCTCGACATATGTGGGTGTTGGAGAGATGTTGGTGCAAATGTCTACATGCTCGACTCCTATCGCCGTGGTCAAAGGGGATGGCCCTTGCTCGACCTTCTTGTCACCGTCTTGGTGTGGGAGGCCCATATGATGTGGCACCTTGTAGCTCGTCTCCATGACTAAAGGGAGTTTCCCATGCTCGGCCATCTTCCTTGGGGGGCTTCCGAAGATGGAAGTGTCACCCTCGCTCGTGGGTAGTCGCCTTGGACTTGATGAAGTCGATGTAGGCGTACACGTGGGAAGTAGGCGAAGATGCCGTACATCCAAAGGCGAAGATGCCTTGATAGAACTTGGCGAAGATGCCGAGGTGGTGGTGGTATCCATAGCGCCGTCTTGGTGGTGGTCGTCTCGCGGTCTTCTCTTTTACTCATGAAGCTTGGACTTGGCGTGAAGTAGGGCTTGTTGGGACTTTTGCATTTGCGCTTGTGGAGCATCTTCATGATGATGATGTCGTTGTCGTGCTTGAGCACGATGGCGTTCGTCGTCGTCATGCACATGATGCTTGGAGGTGACTTGCCCTTCATGACGATGTGGATCACGAACGTGATGGTGGTCGCCATGTAGATGTGGACGAGGACGAATTGCACTTGCATCGTTTCCGTGCTCCGAAGACTTGTCGCTTGAACGTCGCCACCTTGAAGATAACGAAGGGGAAGAAGACTTGATCAAGGCTCTAATCTCCTCCATCCTGGCATCTTGCTCCTCTTTATGTGCGGAAATCTTCTTGTCGCTGTAGTCCCCTTTCCTTGCTTCGGAGTGAAAAATGTCGATGGAGATGTTCTTGATGCGCTCTCGCAATCTTGTTGTGCACCTTGCATTTGTCGTTGTAGATCGAAAATGGACGCTTTGGAGATGTAGTTGTTCACGCCATCGTTGTTGTCGTAGACCGGGGAGGAAATGCCTTGCCTATCCATCACAAGACTCGAGCAAATATGAGTGGGAGAAAGAGAAGAACTATACCAAATGTACCTTGACCAATGTTGAAGATGGATCAATGATCACTCAAATGTGTAACAAGGAAATAGCACAATTGGTACCAATTCTTGTCGGTTCTCACACCTACACAAGTAAAGCTTATGGTGGAGCTCGGTGAGGATAGTGGCACAAAAATTTAATGCAAAATGTTAGCAAGTGTCAATAATGTTGAAAGAGATTCACAAATTCGCAAGTGAAACAAGTAGACCAATAGCAATGTGGCACACGGAAACACACACACGGATAGATAAATGGGGTCGTGCAACCAAGGAATGAGCACAAAATGTGGAATCCACGGAAAACGCTGGTGCTGCACAACTCAAGAGAGACGCTAGCACGATTGCTCTATAGGCGGATACGACACTTGTGCACAACCTATGATATGCAAAATATAGCAACTTTCTATCCCAAGTATGCTATGTATGTGTGGTTCCCGGTGTTTCTCTCAAGATGATCCAAGATGATCGGATATGACAATCTTATATGCAATGTGGTATAATGCTATGGCACTTGCTTACAAGCTCTTCTGCTCTTTCTCTTTTGCTTAAAAGCTTTATTTCTTTTTTTGTATGGCCACTTTTGCACAATGCACAAACGAAGATAGCAATTGTGTATATGAGGGAACAAACTTGTGACACACGATATGATACCAAGATATGCACCACGATGATATGGTATGTATGCTATGGGAAGTATAACCACTAATGTGCACAAGTAGCGTTGTCGGCAATACTCAAAAGGCTAGTCTCGATAGGCAAGTAACGCAAAATGGGCTAGGCGTTAATAATGCAATGGCAAGGGGGATATACAAAGGAGGGATACCATGATACCAAGATGATATGGAGGTTACCGTCCGTGACGATGATGAGTGGCGGTATTCTTGATGTAGAAACCAAGATGATGGAGACTCGTCCCTAAGTAGCCGAAACACCTTAGGAAACGGAAAAACCACGAACTCAAAATCTCAAACGTCAAATGTCAAAATGGTGGTAGCGGGAATGCGGTGGTGGTTTGCACTTGGCAAAGCAGAAGTATTGGTGGAAACCCAAGTAGCTGAAGTTGACCGGGTTATGGTGATGGAAGCGTATGATGGGCTATACACGGATTCAAAGTTGAAAGCACGTCCTAAGTAGCCGAAACACCTTAGGAGACACAACTCTCAACACAACAAAATTGGGTTAAGTTGGGTTGGCGGAAGTGTATGGTGGGCAAGCCTATGCGTAAGTTATGGTGGTGGTTCATGAAGAAGCAATTGTCCCAAGTATCCTAAACACCTTAGGAGACTCAAGTCACTACTCAAACAACCTCAAATGCTGTGGGGAACGAAATGGGTTAGGTTGCGGAAGTCGGTGGTGGCAATGCGGATGTTATGGTGGAAGGCCTAGGCAAAGATGCCAAAGTTCCAAAAATTTGATGGAGTCAAAACGTGGTAAAACCAACGCGTGGACCTCGGGCACATTGATAGCTTCAAAACGAGCCAAAGAACACTCAAATCGGAGTTCGGAGCAAAAAGTTATGATGAAAAAGGTGAAAGAGGCGGATGCTGAAATTCTGTGCAATGTCTCTGGTTAGGCCGGAAGTTTCAGGCCTAGGGCCGGAAGTTCCGGGCTCCGGAAGTTTCGGGGGTGCCCGGAAGTTCCGGGGGTCGCAGAAAAAGTCTCGGGTGAGCCGGGGTATTTTGGTAAACTCTTTGTTTAGCCCGGAAGTTCCGGGCAAGGACGGAAGTTCCGGGGGACGGAAGTTCCGGGGGACGGAAGTTCCGGGGGTCGTGGAATTTCATCCGGGACGAACCCTAAATTCCAGATCTGAGAACGGGGGCGAAAAACACGATCTCCTGGGGCAAAATTGAGACGATTTCGTGGATGGAAATGGGGGAAAAGAAGGGGAACGCTAGATCCACTCATAACACAGCGAATCCATGGACCAAAATCAACAAAACATCATCAAAACCAACAAATCACAAAAAAATTTGGGGGCTATTTTTGTGGGGATTTTCGGATTTAGGACGAAATCAACAAAATCAAGCTAGAAAACAAATGGTAGGGGCTCCAAAAATGTGATCAACGCGGCTCCTGATACCAAGATGATGTAGGGCGGAACCCTAGGGGATGATCTTTCATGTTTGGAGAGGATCCCTATGAGGAACACGAAGAACACGCGGAAGGAAACGAGGGAAATCACAGGGGAACGCAAGAGAAAACACTCAACCAACACAAATATGATCACACATGTGCTAGATCCAAGAAACACATAGAGATACACGGTCCAAATCCAACAAAGGACGTACAAGTGGCGGTAGCTCATCTCCGAGAGGAGGTCTTGAATCCACGAGGGATCTTCCCGTAAAGGGGTCTTGAATCCATGGTGGATCTTCTCCGAAGAGGCCGCGGTCTCTCACAAGGAGGAGATCGGTATGGATGAGCAAAGCTCTATCTCAATTGAGCTAAATCAATGCTAACTCTAACTAGGAGGAGGGGGGTCTATATATAGTCTAAGCCACGAAGGGGTAAGTGAGGGGCGAAGGGGTACATGGACCTCGGCCCAAGTCATGCATGCAGGTGGGATCCGGATGATCCGAATGGTGGCCAGGATGATCCGGGTGTCGGGGGTCCGGATGATCCGGGCAACCATTCGGATGATCCGGCTTCGTCGAGCAGGCTTCGGGTGCCTTCGGGCACATTACCCGGATCGTCCGGGTGAGGGTGCGGATCATCCGGCTGAAGGCCTGGACGATTCGGGCAAGTCTTGTCTTGTCCGTTCTTCTTCCTTCTCCTCTTCCATGCTTGGCCTTGGTCCTTGGATTCTCCATGGTCATCTTGGTTGTACCTAAGTATATGCGAGGTCCATGCATGAGGTAGTAGCCATGTCTCACATGCGGAAAGTGACGGTTCGAAGAGGAGTGAATTCACCTTGTGTCCAATGGCGTATGTTCGAGGTCGCTTCATATGTCCTCTTGGGGCTCGGAGAGTAGTCGGAGTGTACATGGGGATGAAGGTGGGATGCTCCGCATCACTGCACCTGCTTTGTTTGATCATGTTGCCAGGAACGGATACAAGATTTTGCATGAGGACATTGTCTCGTACCGGAACAACCTGGCGGCGGCACTAGCGGAGCCTCAGCAGTGGGACCCTATGGTGCCTGCTCCCGAGCACTTCAACATTGGACCTCATGGCTTCTACAACTGGTGGTTACCGAGTTAGGCCAAAAGCCTAAGCTTGGGGGAGTACGTATTTCCACTGACATTACATTCATGTTCAGTCATTTTATTCCAGTTGTCGGTGTCCACACTTTTTCATTGTATCATCCAAGCTTAAATTATTTTTTCTTGCTTTCTTCTTGTGTATTTGAAAAACTTTGAGAAAATCCAAAAAATATGTTTCTTGCTTCTTTTGGATTTCTCTTCCTAGTTTAAATGTTGTAGCACTAAAAAGAAAACCCAAAAAGATTTCCTTGTTATTCTTTTACTTGTTGGGAGCTTTCCCGTGTAAATAGTTTTTCTTGTTTTTGCTTTTCCCTTTTTCATTTGCTTGCTTTCGAAAAATCCAAAAACTCGAAAAATATTTTAGTGTGTTTTCTCTTAATTTCTTTTTCTATTATCGAGTCATACCGAGGAGAAGACCATGATGAAAATGTTCAGTGGCTCTCATTTGCATTATTGTTGATCTAACAAAGAGCCCATATTACCTTGTCTTCTCCTCTTGAATAAAATAATTGCAGATTCCAGCTTAGTCCATGGCACTCTTGTACTATTATTATCTTCAAATCGTTCGGCCGTGCAAGTGAAAGACAATAATGACGATATTAGATCAACTGGCCGTGGCAAAGAGAAACGGGTATGAACTCGACTTGTTCTGTTTTTGTAAACATGTTTAACCTAGTATCCATGATTCAGTCTATTATGATCAAACATGTTTGCAATGACAATTAGAGATTATAGTTTCTCATGCCATGCATAAGTAGCTATGAGTGAATATTGACTTATCTTGGATATCAACATTGCGTTAAAATGATTGTGATGTAGTATGATGATATGGTATCCTTCTTTGAATGTTCGAGTGGCTTGACTTGCCACATGTTCATGCATGTAGTTGAATCAAAACCAACATGGCCTCTATGATATTTAAGCTCATGGTGTTCATATCCTACTAAAGCTAGTATCCAATGTTACTTATGCATAATGCATGATCATGACGGTTGCTGCTCTCTAGCTGGCTGCTTGATGCGGAGCATCCTTCCATCATCCCCATGGACTCTACAGAAACACATCCAACCCCTCAAGGACCTATGACTCGAGCACGTGCAAGAGCTCTTGAAACCGAGGTGACATCACTCCTCTCACAATTCCCTTTCGATTCACATGAGACATGGTTACTACCTCAAACGGAAACGCTATGCATACTCAGGTACCAAGGAGTTCACCGTGAAGAAGCTAGGAAGCAAGGAGAACCGGAAGCGGAAGACATGCATGAAGACGGAGAGGAAAAAGCACCAAGGACCAGGGTGGCCGGACGATCCGGACGGCGGCCCGGACGATCCGGACAGAGCCCGGACGATCCGGAACCTGGCCCGGACGATCCGGCTAATTCGATCGAAGACTACAGAAGCCTCCCCCCTGAAGCCGGATCATCCGGACCCCGTCCCGGATCATCCGGACCCTGCCCGGACGTCCGGACCGCCAGCCGGACATCCGGCCCTGCGCCTCCACCAGTCGACTCTCCGGATCATCCGGGCCTCCACCCGGATCATCTGGACCAGCCCGGATCATCCGGCTTCGGACCCGGATCATCCGGCCAGCGCATGTGTGCGCGTGTTGGGCTGAGCCCGTGTACCCCTTCGCCCCCTAGCCTATAAATAGGACTCCTCCTCCTCCTTTTGAGACTTAGCATCGGATTAGCTCATGTTTGTGTGAGAGCCTTTGCTCATCCACTTGGATACTTCTCCTCGGAGATCAGGACCTCTCCAGAGAAGATCCCCAAGCGGATTCAAGACCCCTCTTTAGGGAAGAACATCAAGGCCTCCTCTTGGAGAAGAACGGTTCCGTTGTATCCTTTCCCTTTGTTGATTGTGGATCATATGTTACTGTATGTGTGTGGTGATCTAGCACTTGTGTGATCGATTCCTTGTTGGTTGAGTGATTCCCTCTCGTCCCCCCCCCCTCCGTGTTTCCCTTTGTGCTTCCGCGTGTTCTTCGTGATTCCCTGTAGGATCCACTCCAAACGTGAAAGATCGACGCTATAGGGTCCCACCCTACATCATCTTGGTATCATGAGCCACGTTGATCACGTTTTTGGAGCCCCTACCCCGTGATTTCTAGCTTGATTTTGTTGTTTTCGTCCTAAATCCGAAAATCCCCACCAAAAATAACCCCAATTTTTTTTTGTGATTTGTTAGTTTTGAGGATGTTTTGTTGATTTTGATCCGTGGATTCGGTGTGTAACTCGTGGATCTTGCTTTTCCCCACCTTCTCCACCTCAAAATCCATCCAAAATCCGTGAAATCGTCAAATTTCTCCCCGTTTTCGTGTTCTTCCCGAGCAGTTCCCGAGCGAGATTGACCTGCCCGGATCATCCGGACCCCGACCCGGATCATCCGGACATGCTCGGATCATCCGGCTCCTGGCCCGGATCATCCGGCTTCCTCTGCCGAAACTGCAGTTTTGCAGTCCTCCTCCACCACCCCAACCACCACCACTTCCACCTGCCAAACCCCAGCAACACAACCTCTGTACTACCTTTCGACTTTGGGTTCGACAATTTGAGTGAGATTTTCGTGTCCTTTTGTGTTTCGGCTATTTAGGCGCGGTGCGACATCAACAACTACCGCTCATTTTCGTCGACTACTCATCGTCGCTGCGGACGGTAACTTCGTCCACATCTTTGTCATACCTTGCAATTGCATTGATAACCATCATATACCATCTTTTGCGTTGCTTACCCATCGAGACTAGCCATTGAGTATTGCCGGCAACGTGACTTGTGCACATTAGTAAGCATACCCCATATCATACATATCATCGTGGTGCATATCTCGGAATCAACTTGTGTGTCACAAAGTTGTCATCGCATACACAATTGCTATCTTGGTTCGTGAAGTTTGCATAAGAAAAGAGCTCACAAGAGAAAGAGCCACTCAAGCTTTTAAGCAAAGAGGAAAGATAAGCAAAGAGCTTATGAACAAGAAGCATAGCATCATACAACATTAAGATTGTCATATAAGATCATCTTGGATCATTGCACCGAAATACCATACATATAGCATACCTGGGATAGAGATTGTTGCATTTTTGCCTAGTAGGTTGTGCACAAGCTCCGTATCCGCCTATTGTGCAATCGTGCTAGCGTCTCTCTAGTATTGTGCAACAAGAGCATTTTCGTGGATTCCACATTTTGGCTCACTTTTGGTTTGCACAATCCCATTTATCTATTTGCGTGTGTGTTTCCGTGTACCACTACTTGCTTGGTCTACTTGTTACATTTGCGAATTTGCGAATCCTTTTCAACATTTTTGAGTCAAGCTAACAATTGCAATCAATTTTGTACCACCATCCTAACCAAGCTCCACCAAAAGCTTTTACTTGTGTAGGTGTGAGAATCGACAAGGATTGGTACCAATAGTGCTATTTCATTGTCCACATTTGAGTGAACTTGATTCATCTTCAACTTAGGTCAAAGGTACATTGGTATTAGTTCTTCTCCTTCTACCACTCACAATTTTACTTGGTATGATGGATAGGCCAAGTTCTTCTACAAATCCACCTCTCATCGAGAACGGCGACGACATGTCATCATTCGTCACAAAGAGCCACCTCTTTGGTGCTCAAAGGGCGTTACACCAAGAGCAACAAGCTATGAGCGACCGCATCGACAACCTCGCCACCGACTTGCGACTCTCCGAGCAACGTACAAGAGACTACTTCGACGACAAGTTCGACTCTCACAAGCAAGAAAATGATGCAAGAATGGACGAGATCCGCGCCTTGATGAGGAACCGGCATCATTCCACTTCTTCCTCCTCAAGACGGAGCCGCTCGAGTCGACACCCCAATGACACCTTCTCCGGCTCAAGTACACCGTCTTCGGCCATTCTTCGACGAGCCGCGCATCAAGACCGTCATGCACCTCGCATCCCGCTACATGACAAGCAGTCACAAGAGCAAGACGATGAGCAAGTCCCTCGCCATCAATCAAACCAAGTGGCTTTTGCTCAAGCTGAAGAACGGCAACGACTTCGGCGCCAAGAAGAAGAACGAGCGCGTCTACACCAAGAAGAACAAGACGCCGAGGCTCAACGTCTTCAACAACAACAACGAGAAGCGCAAGCGCTTGAGGTGCAACGTGCCCTTCAAGAATCAAGTCGTGCCATCGCCAACCGCAATCGCGAACGGCGCAATCAAGAGGAAGCCCTTCGAGATGAAATCCAAGAGAGGAACTACCATCCGCGTGCGCAACGGCAAGCTCCACAAGCCCCTCCTCAAGCTCGTCAAGCTCCCCTTCAACCTCAAGTTCAACAAGAGCAAGTTGATCATGGACTTCCTCCGCGCCAAGAGCAACATGAGGATGACTACCCTCCACGCCAAGGACGTCATCATCACCATCGCCAACAACACAATGAAGAGCAACGCTATGGCAAGCTCAAGTTCACAACGCCCAATTTCAAGGGAAGCAATGATCCGGAACAGTACCTCTCATGGGCATTGAAGGTCGACAAAATCTTTCGTTTACACAAATATGAGCAAGAGAAGAAGATCGCTATGGCATCACTTGAGTTCCAAGACTATGTGCTCATATGGTGGGAACAAGTCCTTGAACGCCGGGAAGCAAGAGGTGAACCTCCAATCACCACTTGGGCTCAAATGAAGGATGTCATGCGAGCACGTTCTGTGCCAACCTACTACAACCGCGATCTCTTCAAGAAGCTACAACTCCTCAAGCAAGGAACAAAGAGTGTTGAAGAATACTACAAGGAAATGGATATTGCCATGATTCGAGCCAATGTCACGGAAGATGATGAGCAAACAATGGCACGATTCTTGAATGGACTCAATCATCCCATCAAGAAGATCGCCGACTTCCAACCCTACTCCAACCTCATTGAGCTCGTGCATCAAGCTACAAAGGCGGAACGTCAAGTGCAAGATGACTTCAAGTACGCCAAGTACTCCTACAAGACACACGGCTTCTCCAACAACCAAGCTTCAACAACTACTCCAACTTCGACATCAACCAAGCCTTCTCCAAGCAACGACGACAAGTCAAGTTACAAGAAAACTTCCACAAGTTCAAGTCGTCTTCCTCCTACTACGAGCAACCTCAAGCCGCGTGCTTCATCATCTACTCCAACCGATGAGACCGTCAAGACAAGCTCCTTTAAGTGTTTCACTTGCGGCGGCCAAGGCCACAAGTCCTATTGATAGAGGCAGAGGTGTCCCGTCTTTCGATGAGATGATGGATATCGCTTTGGTGGAAGTCGACTTTGACGATCCGACTACGAACGTGCGAGGACGTCGCGCCTTAGCAATCGCTAAACCAACTCCGAGAGGTTATTGACCACGCCGGAACACGATCAACCTGACCACGAGGGTCTGTTTCCTGCGAGCAAACGAAGAACAAGCAAGAAACTAAGATTGCAATCTGGATATTGCGAATATAAGATGAAAGCTTTATTGATCAAGGTGGGGTTCTGTGACGCCTTTGTCTGGTCGTTGAACACAAACGAAGTACGCGAAGTTGCAGCTATGGCGAACTTTTAATCTAAACAAAACCCAAAGTCTAAACGATGCCCTAAGGGCTGTATATATGGAGGAAGAGGGGGGAATTTCGTGGCCCTTGGTGGAGGGGTCCGAAATCAACCCTATCTCTTGTTTCCCCACACATACGGACTCTAAAAATAGCCTATACTTATGTATTTCGAAATTACATGGGCCTGGCCCAATAATAAGGTGACGTAGCACCTAAAATAGCCTCGGGACGAAATTTATGAAGTCGCATCTTGTATATTTCGTCCAAGGCTTCATGCACCCATTATGGTGGCTTCAAAGTCCTGAAATCATCACTTGTAACTCCGTTCTTGTTCCCCTTGCGCATGCCATCATCTCCATGCTTGTTCTTGCTCCAATGTTCATCCTTCTCCAAGCTAGGCCCTTCATTTGTAAGAAAAACAAATGTATCCAATTTAGGCAGCATCATATTCTCATGAACATTAGAATCATTACCAAGAAACGAAAGTACCTGGTAATTTAGTTGGCGTGCACGAGCTCTAGTAATTGGTCCAGTATGTATAGCAGCAGGGGCTGTGGGTGTAACAATTGTATTGATGTCCTCATCATCCTCCCCTTCTTGAAATGAAGTCGTCCTCGACGGAAGTTCATCTTCCTCACCCAAATAAGGCTTCAAATCTGCAATGTTAAAAGTGGGACTAACCCCAAAATTTGCAGGCAACTCAAGTTTATATGCATTATCATTTATTTTCTCTAACACCTTAAAGGGACCATCAGCACGTGGCATTAACTTTGATTTGCGCAAATCAGGAAATCTATCCTTACGCAAATGTAACCAAACAAGATCTCCAGGTGCAAACACAACATGTTTTCTAAACTTATCTCCAGCAAGTTTATATTTAGCATTCATGCGCTCAATGTTTTCCTTAGTTAACTCATGCATTTTTAAAATCAATTCAGCACGTTGTTTAGCATCAAAATTAACCTTCTCCGAAGATGGAAGAGGCAACAAATCAATAGGTGCACGAGGTAGGAAACCATACACAACTTCAAAAGGGCACATCTTAGTAGTAGAATGCAATGAACGATTATAAGCAAATTCAATATGAGGCAAGCATTCCTCCCACATTTTCTTATTATTCTTCAAAACAGCCCTAAGCATAGTAGACAACGTTCTATTGACTACTTCAGTTTGTCCATCAGTTTGGGGGTGACAAGTAGTACTAAAAAGCAGTTTAGTCCCCAACTTAGCCCATAAACATCTCCAAAAGTGGCTAAGAAATTTAGTATCACGATCTGAAACAATAGTATTTGGCACACCATGCAAGCGAATAATTTCACGAAAGAACAAATCAGCAACATTAACAGCATCATCGCTTTTATGACATGGTATAAAGTGTGCCATTTTCGAGAATCTATCCACGACAACAAATATGCTATCTGATAGAGGCAAAGGTGTCCCGTCTGTCGATGAGATGGTGGATTTCGCTTTGGTGGAAGTCGACTTTGGCGATCCGACTACGAACGTGCGAGGACGTCGCGCCTTAGCAATCGCTAAACCAACTCCGAGAGGTTATTGACCACGCCGGAGCACGATCAACCTGACCACGAGGGTCTGTTTCCTGCGAGCAAACGAAGAACAAGCAAGAAACTAAGATTGCAATCTGGATATTGCGAATATAAGATGAAAGCTTTATTGATCAAGGTGGGGTTCTGTGACGCCTTTGTCTGGTCGTTGAACACAAACGAAGTACGTGAAGTTGCAGCTATGGCGAACTTTTAATCTAAACAAAACCCAAAGTCTAAACGATGCCCTAAGGGCTGTATATATGGAGGAAGAGGGGGGGAATTTCGTGGCCCTTGGTGGAGGGGTCCGAAATCAACCCTATCTCTTGTTTCCCCACACATACGGACTCTAAAAATAGCCTATACTTATGTATTTCGAAATTACATGGGCCTGGCCCAATAATAAGGTGACGCAGCACCTAAAATAGCCTCGGGACGAAATTTATGAAGTGGCATCTTGTATATTTCGTCCAAGGCTTCATGCACCCATTATGGTGGCTTCAAAGTTCTGAAATCATCACTTGTAACTCCGTTCTTGTTCTTGCTCCAATGTTCATCCTTCTCCAAGCTAGGCCCTTCATTTGTAAGCAAAACAAATGTATCCAATTTAGGCAGCATCATATTCTCATGAACATTAGAATCATTACCAAGAAACGAAAGTACCTGGTAATTTAGTTGGCGTGCACGAGCTCTAGTAATTGGTCCAGTATGTATAGCAGCAGGGGCTGTGGGTGTAACAATTGTATTGATGTCCTCATCATCCTCCCCTTCTTGAAATGAAGTCGTCCTCGACGGAAGTTCATCTTCCTCACCCAAATAAGGCTTCAAATCTGCAATGTTAAAAGTGGGACTAACCCCAAAATCTGCAGGCAGCTCAAGTTTATATGCATTATCATTTATTTTCTCTAACACCTTAAAGGGACCATCAGCACGTGGCATTAACTTTGATTTGCGCAAATCAGGAAATCTATCCTTACGCAAATGGAACCAAACAAGATCTCCAGGTGCAAAGACAACATGTTTTCTACCCTTATCTCCAGCAAGTTTATATTTAGCATTCATGCGCTCAATGTTTTCCTTAGTTAACTCATGCATTTTTAAAATCAATTCAGCACGTTGTTTAGCATCAAAATTAACCTTCTCCGAAGATGGAAGAGGCAACAAATCAATAGGTGCACGAGGTAGGAAACCATACACAACTTCAAAAGGGCACATCTTAGTAGTAGAATGCAATGAACGATTATAAGCAAATTCAATATGAGGCAAGCATTCCTCCCACATTTTCTTATTATTCTTCAAAACAGCCCTAAGCATAGTAGACAACGTTCTATTGACTACTTCAGTTTGTCCATCAGTTTGGGGGTGACAAGTAGTACTAAAAAGCAGTTTAGTTCCCAACTTAGCCCATAAACATCTCCAAAAGTGGCTAAGAAATTTAGTATCACGATCTGAAACAATAGTATTTGGCACACCATGCAAGCGAATAATTTCACGAAAGAACAAATCAGCAACATTAACAGCATCATCGCTTTTATGACATGGGATAAAGTGTGCCATTTTCGAGAATCTATCCACGACAACAAATATGCTATCCCTCCCCTTCTTTGTTCGAGGTAAACCTAAAGCAAAGTCCATAGATATATCCTCCCAAGGAACACTAGGTACAGGCAAAGGCATATATAAACCATGAGGATTGAGGCGTGACTTAGCTTTTTGACATGTAGTGCAGCGAGCAATAAAACGCTCAACATCCCGTCTCATCTTTGGCCAAAAGAAATGTGTAGCAAGTACGTCCTCCGTCTTCTTCACGCCAAAGTGTCCCATTAATCCTCCTCCATGCGCCTCCTGCAACAACAAAAGACGAACGGAGCTAGCTGGAATGCATAGCTTGTTAGCACGAAACACAAATCCATCGTTAACAACAAACTTGTTCCACATTCTTGCTTCTTTACAATTATGCATTACATCTTTAAAATCAGCATCATGCACATATTGATCTTTGATGGTCTCCAAACCAAATATTTTGAAGTCAAGTTGTGAAAGCATAGTATAGCGACGAGACAAAGCATTAGCAATAACATTTTCTTTTCCCTTCTTGTGTTTAATGACATAAGGGAAAGTCTCAATGAATTCAACCCATTTAGCATGTCTACGATTCAGTTTAGCTTGACTTTTAATATGTTTCAATGATTCATGATCAGAATGTATAACAAATTCTTTGGGCCATAAATAATGTTGCCATGTTTCTAAAGTCCGAACAAGAGCATATAATTCTTTATCATAAGTAGAATAATTCAGACTAGGCCCACTCAATTTTTCAGAAAAGTATGCAACAGGTTTGCCATCTTGTAATAGCACACCTCCTAATCCAATTCCACTAGCATCACATTCAAGCTCAAAAGTCTTATTAAAATCAGGAAGTTGGAGTAAAGGAGCATGTGTCAACTTATCTTTCAATACCGTGAAGGCTTCTTCCTGTGCGGTACCCCAAAGAAAAGGCACATCTTTCTTTGTAAGCTCATTGAGAGGTGCAGCAATGGTGCTGAAATCTCTCACAAAACGCCTATAGAATCCAGCGAGGCCAAGAAAACTCCTCACTTGTGTGACCGTTTTGGGCTGCGGCCAACTCTCAATAGCTTCAATCTTGGCTTTATCAACTTCAATTCCCTGTGGAGTAACAACATAGCCAAGAAAAGATACTCGGTCGGTGCAAAAGGTGCACTTCCCAAGGTTACCAAACAAACATGCATCACGTAGAGCAATAAAAACAGCACATAAATGTTCCAAATGTTCTTCCAAAGATCTGCTATAAATCAATATGTCATCAAAGTAAACTACCACAAATCGTCCAATGAAAGCACGTAAAACTTTGTTCATTAATCTCATGAAAGTACTAGGTGCATTAGTTAACCCAAAAGGCATGACTAACCACTCATATAATCCAAACTTAGTTTTAAATGCTGTTTTCCATTCATCTCCCAATTTCATACGAATTTGATGGTAGCCACTACGCAAATCAACTTTGGAGAATATTATAGAGCCACTCAATTCATCAAGCATATCATCTAGCCTAGGAATAGGATGACGATAACGAATAGTAATATTATTAATGCCTCTACAATCAACACACATACGTGATGTACCATCCTTTTTCGGCACTAGAATAATAGGAACAGCACAAGGACTAAGGGATTCGCGTATATAACCTTTGTCGAGAAGCTCTTGTACTTGACGCATAATCTCCTTCGTCTCCTCTGGATTGGTACGGTATGGTGCACGGTTTGGCAGTGAAGCACCGGGAATTAAGTCAATCTGATGCTCAATCCCTCGAATAGGCGGTAATCCCGGTGGCACGTCTTGTGGAAAGACATCAGCGAACTCCTGCAAAATGTTAGTGACAGCAGGAGGCAAAGAGGAAGGCACGTCCTCGAATGAAAATAATGCCTCTTTGCACACAAAAGCATAGCAAACAGATTTGCTGAAATCTAGGTCATCAATATCAGATTTGGTGGCAAATAAACATGCACTTTTCAATTTAATTTCAGAAGCAACACTAGATGGTTTATTATTAGGCTTCATTTGTTGCTCAAATTCTTTTGCCACAATCTGATTTTCACTCTTATTCGTCTCCTGTTTTGCTTTATTAGCTCTATTAATATCATCTTTCAAAATGGAATCAGGAGTCATAGGAAGCAAAGTAATATTTCTATCCGTATGAACAAGAGTATAGTGATTGTTTCTACCATGGTGTACAGAATTTTTATCAAATTGCCATGGTCTACCAAGTAATAAGGAACATGCTTGCATAGGTACCACATCACAATCAACATAATCAGCATATGTAGAGATACTAAAATGCACACGAACAGTACGTGTTACCTTAACCTTGCCGCTGTTGTTGAACCATTGGATGTAGTAAGGATGTGGATGTGGTCTTGTGGTGAGAGAAAGCTTCTCCACCATCTCCATGCTAGCCAAGTTGTTGCAGCTCCCTCCGTCTATGATGACGCGCACAGAACGTTCCTTCACAACTCCCTTGGTATGGAACAAATTGTGCCTCTGATTTTGCTCAGCTTGTGTGACCTGCACACTCAAAACACGTTGAGCAACTAAACATTCATACCTGTCAGTGTCTTCAGGAGCCATGTATTGCGTCTCATGATCAGAATCATCTCCACCATGTTCTTCACGTGTAATAAGAGCCAAAGTCTCCTCATCATAGTCACTAGCGGACTCATATCCACCATCCGCGGTAGCAATCATCACACGCGGAGATTTGCATTCTCTCGCATAATGACCTCCTCCCT
The DNA here is from genome assembly GCF_018294505.1 of Triticum aestivum. NCBI lineage: Eukaryota > Viridiplantae > Streptophyta > Magnoliopsida > Poales > Poaceae > Triticum > Triticum aestivum. The sequence continues at coordinate 252,368,135 of NC_057795.1, forward strand.
TACAACGACGACAAATAATATCACTTGTGTGCCCTGTTGATGCCATGGAAGAAGAAGAACGCTGTGCAGGCCCCGCAGGTGCGCTCTTGGCAGATAATGGTGGTTGTGCCTGTTTTCTTGTATCACGGCTGGAGGTGGCACCGGATGGAGGTGTGGTGCAGTTGAAGTAGAAGATGCACGTGGTGTCCATGATGAAGGTCGGCTTGCAGAAAAGTTAGTTCGCCCCAATGCTTGTCGATCCTGTACTTCACGTTCAGCTTTACAAGCAAGATGGAATAAACGACTGATATTAGTATACTCCTTATAGTCTAGAATGGTCTGAATCTCTCTATTTAATCCACCCAGAAAACGTGCAAGCATAGCTTCATTCTCCTCAACAATACCACATCTAATCATGCCAGTTTGTAATTCCTGATAATATTCTTCTACAGAATTTTTCCCTTGTCTTAAACGCTGCAATTTTTGAAGCAATTCACGTTGATAATATGGTGGAACCCAATGCGTACGCATAGCAGTTTTCAAAGCAGCCCAAGTAGTTGGAATAGGATATAATCTACAATGTTCAGACCACCATACACATGCAAAACTAGTGAAAGCACAAACGGCAGCAGCAACTCGTCTCTCCTCAGGATATTGTAAACATGTAAATCGTTGTTCAGTTTCTAACTCCCAAGTAAGATATATATCAGGAACATATCTACCCTCAAATGGTGGAATATTCAATTTCAGTTTAGGAATATGGACATCATCTCGTACCTGAGGTGGTGGTGCAGGCCTACCATTACGAAGATATACCTGAGGTCGACCTGCTGGTGGTGGTACAGGTGGCTGCACGTAGTGTTGATTTTGATCAACCTCATCCTCATAGTCTCCCACATAATCATCCTCCTCCGCATCAGTAGCAGGAGCCACAGAAGTATCAACAGCAGCACCAACAGTTTGGCCAAACGCAAGAGGAACACGGCTTGCTCGGCGGAGGTCTGCTTCGCGACGTGGAGGTAGTCGTTGTTGTTGTTGTTGTTGGAGAGGTGCGTTAGCTGCAGCGGGTGGTGGTGGTGGAAGACGCGCGAGCAATTCATTAAACTTGTTATCGAGCTTTGTTTCGAACGTCTTCTCAAAGCCAGTGATCTTCTCCATGGCTTCTTCAAAATTGTTCAGCACATCTTGCACCTGTTCAGTCATCATTTGCTGAAACTTATCATGAAGCTCCTTGTTCGATAAATTCTCCCAGTCAATCTCGTCGGCTTGTGATCCTGGCATGGTTAACAGCAATAGAAACACACAAGAATATGATCCTACAGACTACGAACAAGTGGTGGTGGTGGGTGTCACAAATCCGTCAAGCAAATCTCAAATTCTTACCAGTTCTTACCGAGCAGCAGGCGGTGATCGGCAACCGTTGTAGTCAAAAACTCTCAAAGCTTGGATAGAGCGATTACCAGGGAGAGTCAAACACACGACGTAGATGTATGTGGAGCTGGGAAGGCTTATAATATGGTAGCAAAAAGGGTCAGCAATAATCAATTCAGAGATGCAAAGTTGAATAAACGCTCAACGACGGTACTGTGCTGGTCCTAGGCTAGACTGTGCTAGAGACGCGAGCCTAGAACACTAACAAAATCACGGCGCGGCACGTAAACAAGGGAAAAGCACACTCTGGAATTTTTTTTTTGCGCTCTTTTTTTTTGCGCTCTTTTTTTTTGCGCTGCTTTTTTTTTTTGCGAAAAATCACTATAATGGCGAGTGTCTCAAAACTCTTCTTAGCTCAAACTGACAGGATGGGCACGAAATTTTTTTGACCAATTTTTTTTTTTTTGACTGCCCGGACCCAAAAACTGGAAACGGGTCAAAAAAAACTTCCTATAATGGCACCTGTCTCAAAACACTCAGAAACACCTAAAAATAGGATAGCCAGAAATTTTTTCGAAAAATGCGTTTTCGAAAAATTTTGGGCCTAAACGGAGCGTGGCTACCCGACTCTTTTTTTTTTCCGAAACCTACTCCGGCAAGGAAACACGAATCGGAATCTAGATGGATCCCGAAAACAAACCTAATAAGCAAGGAACTCGGATTGGTGGTGGATATATGGTGGTGGTATATGGCAGCGGTGGTGGTAGCGGTGGTAGTATATGGATATGGATCGGTGGTGGTATATGGGCACGGATTGGTGGTGGTATATGGATACGAATTCGGAGCGGTGGTGGTAGATGGCAGGGGCGATGATGATGGTGCGGCGGCGGCGTGACAACTTATGACCAGAACTCGAAACTCTAAAAGACTAGACTCTAAGACCAGCAACTAGACCGACGATGCAACCGCAAATTCAACAAAGCAAAACCCTAAAAAGATTATGCAAAGGCTCAGATTGGTTCGGATATGATGAACTAACCCTATTTTTTTGTGGCTTTTTCGTGGACTGTAGGTATGAAGAACAGACTCGATCTAAACTACGAAAAACTGTAAAATCTCACCGAGCAACCTGGAAATCTGATACCACTTGATAGAGGCAAAGGTGTCCCGTCTTTCGATGAGAAGATGGATATCGCTTTGGTGGAAGTCGACTTTGACGATCCGACTACGAACGTGCGAGGACGTCGCGCCTTAGCAATCGCTAAACCAACTCCGAGAGGTTATTGACCACGCCGGAGCACGATCAACCTGACCACGAGGGTCTGTTTCCTGCGAGCAAACGAAGAACAAGCAAGAAACTAAGATTGCAATCTGGATATTGCGAATATAAGATGAAAGCTTTATTGATCAAGGTGGGGTTCTGTGACGCCTTTGTCTGGTCGTTGAACACAAACGAAGTACGCGAAGTTGCAGCTATGGCGAACTTTTAATCTAAACAAAACCCAAAGTCTAAACGATGCCCTAAGGGCTGTATATATGGAGGAAGAGGGGGGGAATTTCGTGGCCCTTGGTGGAGGGGTCCGAAATCAACCCTATCTCTTGTTTCCCCACACATACGGACTCTAAAAATAGCCTATACTTATGTATTTCAAAATTACATGGGCCTGGCCCAATAATAAGGTGACGCAGCACCTAAAATAGCCTCGGGACGAAATTTATGAAGTGGCATCTTGTATATTTCGTCCAAGGCTTCATGCACCCATTATGGTGGCTTCAAAGTCCTGAAATCATCACTTGTAACTCCGTTCTTGTTTCCCTTGCGCATGCCATCATCTCCATGCTTGTTCTTGCTCCAATGTTCATCCTTCTCCAAGCTAGGCCCTTCATTTGTAAGCAAAACAAATGTATCCAATTTAGGCAGCATCATATTCTCATGAACATTAGAATCATTACCAAGAAACGAAAGTACCTGGTAATTTAGTTGGCGTGCACGAGCTCTAGTAATTGGTCCAGTATGTATAGCAGCAGGGGCTGTGGGTGTAACAATTGTATTGATGTCCTCATCAAATGGTCTGAATCTCTCTATTTAATCCACCCAGAAAACGTGCAAGCATAGCTTCATTCTCCTCAACAATACCACATCTAATCATGCCAGTTTGTAATTTCTGATAATATTCTTCTACAGAATTTTTCCCTTGTCTTAAACGCTGCAATTTTTGAAGCAATTCACGTTGATAATATGGTGGAACCCAACGCGTACGCATAGCAGTTTTCAAAGCAGCCCAAGTAGTTGGAATAGGATATAATCTACAATGTTCAGACCACCATACACATGCAAAACTAGTGAAAGCACAAACTGCAGCAGCAACTCGTCTCTCCTCAGGATATTGTAAACATGTAAATCGTTGTTCAGTTTCTAACTCCCAAGTAAGATATATATCAGGAACATATCTACCCTCAAATGGTGGAATATTCAATTTCAGTTTAGGAATATGGACATCATCTCGTACCTGAGGTGGTGGTGCAGGCCTACCATTACGAATATATACCTGAGGTCGACCTGCTGGTGGTGGTACAGGTGGCTGCACGTAGTGTTGATTTTGATCAACCTCATCCTCATAATCTCCCACATAATCATCCTCCTCCGCATCAGCAGCAGGAGCCACAGAAGTATCAACAGCAGCACCAATAGTTTGGCCAAACGCAAGAGGAACACGGCTTGCTCGGCGGAGGTCTGCTTCGCGACGTGGAGGTAGTCGTTGTTGTTGCTGTTGGAGAGGTGCGGTAGCTGCAGCGGGTGGTGGTGGTGGAAGACGCGCGAGCAATTCATTAAACTTGTTATCGAGCTTTGTTTCGAACGTCTTCTCAAAGCCAGTGATCTTCTCCATGGCCTCTTCAAAATTGTTCAGCACATCTTGCACCTGTTCAGTCATCATTTGCTGAAACTTATCATGAAGCTCCTTGTTCGATAAATTCTCCCAGTCAATCTCGTCGGCTTGTGATCCTGGCATGGTTAGCAGCAATAGAAACACACAAGAATATGATCCTACAGACTACGAACAAGTGGTGGTGGTGGGTGTCACAAATCCGTCAAGCAAATCTCAAATTCTTACCAGTTCTTACCCAGCAGCAGGCGGTGATCGGCAACCGTTGTAGTCAAAAACTCTCAAAGCTTGGATAGAGCGATTACCAGGGAGAGTCAAACGCAAGACGTAGATGTATGTGGAGCTGGGAAGGCTTATAATATGGTAGGAAAAAGGGTCAGCAATAATCAATTCAGAGATGCAAAGTTGAATAAACGCTCAACGACGGTACTGTGCTGGTGCTAGGCTAGACCGTACTAGAGACGCGAGCCTAGAACACTAACAAAATCACGGCGCGACACGTAAACAAGGGAAAAGCACACCCTGAAATTTTTTTTTCGCTCTTTTTTTTTGCGCTCTTTTTTTTTGCGCTGCTTTTTTTTTTGCGAAAAATCACTATAATGGCGAGTGTCTCAAAACTCTTCCTAGCTCAAACGGACAGGATGGGCACGAAATTTTTTCGACCAATTTTTTTTTTTCGACTGCCCGGACCCAAAAACTGGAAACGGGTAAAAAAAAACTTCCTATAATGGCACCTGTCTCAAAACACTCAGAAACACCTAAAAATAGGATAGCCAGAAATTTTTTCGAAAAATGCGTTTTCGAAAAATTTTGGGCTTAAACGGAGCGTGGCTACCCGACTCTTTTTTTTTCCGAAACCTACTCCGGCAAGGAAACACGAATCGGAATCTGGATGGATCCCGAAAACAAACCTAATATGACAAGAACTCGGATTGGTGGTGGATATATGGTGGTAGATGGCAGCGGTGGTGGTATATGACAGCTGTGGTGGTATATGGATACGGATTCGAAGCGGTGGCGGATAAGCGGTGGTGGTAGATGGCAGGGGTGATGATAATGGTGCGGCGGCGGCGTGACAACTTATGACCAGAACTCGAAACTCTAAAAGACTAGACTCTAAGACCAGCAACTAGACACGACGATGCAACCGCAAATTCAACAAAGCAAAACCCTAAAAAGATTATGCAAAGGCTCAGATTGGTTCGGATATGATGAACTAACCCTAATTTTTTTTGTGGCTTTTTCGTGGACTGTAGGTATGAAGAACAGACTCGATCTAAACTACGAAAAACTGTAAAATCTCACCGAGCAACCTGGAAATCTGATACCACTTGATAGAGGCGGAGGTGTCCCGTCTTTCGATGAGATGATGGATATCGCTTTGGTGGAAGTCGACTTTGACAATCCGACTACGAACGTGCGAGGACGTCGCGCCTTAGCAATCGCTAAACCAACTCCGAGAGGTTATTGACCACGCCGGAGCACGATCAACCTGACCATGAGGGTCTGTTTCCTGCGAGCAAACGAAGAACAAGCAAGAAACTAAGATTGCAATCTGGATATTGCGAATATAAGATGAAAGCTTTATTGATCAAGGTGGGGTTCTGTGACGCCTTTGTCTGGTCGTTGAACACAAACGAAGTACGCGAAGTTGCAGCTATGGCGAACTTTTAATCTAAACAAAACCCAAAGTCTAAACGATGCCCTAAGGGCTGTATATATGGAGGAAGAGGAGGGAATTTCGTGGCCCTTGGTGGAGGGGTCCGAAATCAACCCTATC